>NC_090181.1:4696418-4888916 GCF_024679245.1 Pseudorasbora parva
CAAAATCATTTTGATTTCAACATCAACTTATTAAGAAACAAAAATAGTGCTGTCTTGTTGGAACAGGAAGCGGCCATCTCCAAACTGTTCCCACAAAATTGTCCAAAATGTCTTGGTATGCTGAAGCATAAAGAGTTCCTTTCACTGGAACTAAGTGGCCAAGCCCAGCCCCTGAAAAACAACCCCACACCATAATCCCCCCTCCACCAAACTGTACACTTGGCACAGTGCAGTCAGGCAAGTACCGTTCTCCTGGCAAACGCCAAACCCAGACTCGTCCATCGGATCACCAGACAGAGAAGTGTGTTTGGTCACTCAGAGAACACGTCTCACTGCTCTAGAGTCCAGTGGCGGCTGCTTTACTCCACTGCATCCCACGCTTTGCATTGCTCTTGGTGATGTAAGGCTTGGATGAGCTGCTCGGCCATGGAAACCCATTCCATGAAGCTCTCTACACACTGTTCTTGAGCTCATCTGAAGGCCACAGAAGTTTGGAGGTCTGGAGCTACTGACTCTGCAGAAAGTTGGCGACTTCTGTGCACTGTGACCCTCATCATGCGCTGGTGGATGCTGCACAATAGTGGTGGTTAAGGAGAGTCCCAATTCTATATGTAAATGCGCTTTGAGTGCCTAGAAAAGCGCTATATAAATGTAATGAACTATTAATTATTATTATTATTAAAGTTCTGCATAATTAAGGGCGTGGTTACTTTGAGTGACAGGTGGATTGCCATTTATCTGCCGTCCACATCCGGCCTCTTTGCCTATTTTCTGTTATCCAGGAGTGACATTCAATGACGCGCTGCTAAGATGGTAACGGCCAGCTCGTCTCTACTTTACGCTTCAGAATGGCTCAGGCGACGTCCATGTTTTTTTTACAGTCTATGGTGTCAACCTATCACGGTACCACGCTTGAGTTCACTGAGCTCCTGAGAGCGACCCATTCTTTCACTAATGTGTGTAGAAGCGTCTGCAGGACTAGTGCTTGATTTATACACCTGTGGCCATGAAGGGATTGAACACCTGAACTCAGTGATTAGGAGGGGTGCCCCACTACTTTTGGCAATATAGTGTAAATGTATATTTGCTAGGTCACTGTTTTTATGTGGCTTTAATAAGGGAATTTTTCCTTTAGTTAAAAAAAGGAAAAAATCTTGTCTCTTAAGATTGTCCCATCATTATTTGTGTCCATCATGAGTTGAAACAAACATGTGAAATGCTGCTGAGAAGGCCAGTGTTGCTGTTCCTCTGCGATGTAACACCTTTTAACTGAATCACAACACCGACAGGAGCATTTCTGAGTAGTGGAGACACGAATCTGTCCCATAATCCCCTATCTCATCGTATCATATGCAAATGAAGACCATGAGTGTTTGAAAAAATTACCGCTGAGATGAAGCTCCTCACAAAAAGCACTGAAGGTTATCAGACGACAATACCACTGTACTCCGATATATACCACGGTACTGCTAAGTCGAATATATTTGTCACATGTTGTAAATAATGCAAAGAAGCTTGATGGTCCATTTTCTTTATGCAAAGTATAATTTTTTGATTATGATCAAAAGCAGCTTGTGAGATTCACTCATATTTACCATTGTATTCATATGGACACCACATTAGTACTATGGTGCTTTTAGCAGATCCTAAAATAGTTTCAGATGGGTGCTTTATAGTAATAATTTCTTACCAGCGAATGTATCTGGTACGTAATCTTTCACCTCGATATACACGAATATAGCAGGAAGAGTTAGAGCTTGATTCTTTTCATTTCTCAAACCGATGTAACGATAACCTGTTAAAATATGAGAAAAATATGGTTTAATACAATGAATATTGAATTAATATTTCTAGTTTTCCTTCAACTACTATTGTATTCAATGGAAAATATACAATTCTTAAAAATTAACATTTGTGGTTAATTAAATAAAATAAAAAACAGAAATACTGAACAAATCTCAGTAACAGTATATATATATTATAAACTAACGTTTCTCAACACAATATTCAATATATATATTGAGTATTGTGTTGAGAAACGCTAGTTTAAACTGTTTAAGTGAAATGCCACATCATAAATGCCATTTGCTGCCATTATAACACTCAAACTCAACACCATTTTTGTAAAGGTCACTAAATAAATGCAGGAAAGAAGAGACCAATCACATTTCAGTATGCAAAAACAATGATGAGATAATGGTTTATAAAATACACAAATGTGACCCTGGAGCACAAAACCAGTCGTGTGTCTCACGGGTATATTTGTGGCAATAGCCAACATTACATTGAATGGGTCAAAATTATCCATTTTTCTTTTATGCCAAAAATCATTAGGATATTAAGATCATGTTCCATGAAGATATTTAGTAAATTTCACATAGTAACTATATCAGAAATGTATTATTATTAGTAATATGCATTGCTAAGTACTTCATCTGGACAACTTTAAAGGAGATTTTCTCAATATTAGATTTTTTTGTAACCTCAGATTCCAGATTTTCAAATCGTTGTATCTCAGCCAAATAGTGTCCTATCCTAACAGACCATACATCAATAGTGTATGGTGTATAAATCTCAATTTCAAAAAATGTACCCTTATGACGGGTTTTATGATATAGGGTCACACATGACAGCACATCCCAAACTGGAATTAGTCTAGAAGTATATTACGTTTTTTCAAACAGTGTGTAATAAAGCTGTTTGTGAATGTTAAAGCTCTGCAAAGTATCCAAGATCAAAAGGTTTTCCATTACAGAGTTGCACAAAACTGTTACATTATTTCCTATGACGATGTGAAATGACGGCGTTTCCATCAACCGATGTTATGTGACTAAAATGTAATTTTTCCTCTCGCTATAAGTCATTCCAATCATCATGGCGACGGATGTTAGTAGGTTAGCATATATCTCAGCCACCGCACTAGCCATTATATATAATCCAAGGAGACGTAGGCGTGTTATCCAAGCACTAATGGCATGAAAAATTCCCTTTTATTTGTGAGTGGCATGTTAAAGGTGTTTCTGCTTTTTCTCCCACATATCTGCTTCAAGGTCTGGATAAATTGTGGCATTTCTTTGTTGTTTAGAATCCAGTATTTGCTCAAAATTTGGCTTTCCTTAGGGTAGTGCATCTAATATCTAGGCCTAATGTCCAATTAAACACTTCCTCTGTGGCAGTGGAGAAACCATGACATAAAATGGGCTGATGATGGCGCAATAGATGGGGCTCACTGTGCATTGTCCTATTTGCCATGTTCAAGGGTGTATAAAAAAAGACTGGTACTGTACAAAAAGTGATCATAATGTGGCTTTCCTTAGGGCAGTACGTCATATTTCAAGGCTTGAAGTCTGCTAGGGTAGTGCCTCTAATATCTAGGCCTAATGTCCAATTAAACGCTTCCTCTGTGGTGGTGGAGAAACCACACCACAAAATGGGCTGATGGCACAATAGGTGGGGCTCACTGTGCATTTTCGTTATACACCAAGTTTAATGGTCTCTCGTGCACGCTCAAAAGCGTATATATATATATATATATATATATATATATATATATATATATATATATATGTTGTAACGGAATGGCTGCCTTTCCCTTGTTATCAGCGCCACCCCGTCTCTGAAATTGTCGCCCTTCGCCAGGTTTCTGACTGTGAGAGAGAGAGAGAGAGAGAGAGAGAGAGAGAGAGAGAGAGAGAGAGAGAGAGAGAGAGAGAGAGAGAGAGAGGCGCTAAAAAATATCAAGAACTGGCGGCGAGTGATGAGGAACACCTGAAGATAATGAAGCCTCATCACCAACGCTGTTAACTGCCGAGCGCGCCTCTCCTCAGGAGACCAGTCTCTCTCCCTGTGCATGCACACTGATGTTAGTTTGACACTTTATTCCCTTTATTTTGTGAACATTTTTATATTTATTTATGTTAATAAACGCCACATCTGTCATTGCTCCCTCTGCCACTATATATATATATATATATTACTTGCCAAGGTCTTTTTAGTGGTGCTGTAATACGGTGCTAAGAATATCATGATAAGAACCCCAAAACAGTTATATCCAGCATTTTTGCATAACGAAAAAGTGCAACTTGAATTAAAAGTGCACCTTGTCGAGTTTGACGATCACTAAAGAATCATTAAACATCTGCCATGAAAACACACTTCGGACCCACTTTATATTAGGTGGCCTTAACTACTATGTACCAACATTGTAATTAATCATTTAATACAATGCATTTATTATGTACATACATGTTTTTACATTGTACATTTTAAAAAATACCTGCATGTAATTACGTCTGTAATACATTTCTGTAGTTACATTTGTAATTATACAGTTGGCACATCCCTTACACCTAACTCTACCCATAAACTTACCCATATCACCACCAGTGTTGTGCAAGTTACTTCCAAACTGTATTATAGATTATATATTACTGCTATTTAAAAGTAATTCTTTACATTACAATATTACTGTCTCAGAATTGTAATGTGTTACATTACTACTGTATTACTTTTGAGTCTTTCACCAAAATAACTACAGAAGTAGCTCTTAACATTCTAAGATGTAGGCTACCAGAGAGAATTTTACATCCAGTAGAAGGCGATATGATGAAGCATAATGACTGTGGGCTATAGAGAATAGAGAATTGGCAAAGTGAATGCTCAAGACACTGCAAGAAATCATGACAGACAGAATCACAAACGATCCAATTCTGTTATAAGTATTGTAGAGGTAAAGATTATCTGGCAATATCTGGGAATAGCTTAGGTCTGTTCATAGACACAACAGAACTGTGTGTAAACTCTATGTTATGACAATATGCACATTTGTTCTTTTCTTATTGTTGCAACAATAAGTTATTTATTGCGACAACCGAGTTATTCGGTTTTAGACAAAGGTTGCATTAGATTGCATTTGACTAGCCTACGTTCTTGTCCTTATCTGTGATAAACTCTAAGCAATGCGCATCCATCTCGCGAATGTACAGTAGGGATGTGACGGTGTGGACATTTTCCCATCAGTTAATCAAAGTGTGATGTGACAACACCGGTAATAACGGTATCTGGACTTTTAAATCACTAATTCTATCTAACTGAAAGGAACATGCGCACCGCCGCTCAGGCATTAATAATGGAGCGGATGCAAAGCGAGTGCTTTGTATGAATTCCTATGAAAGTTACACTTCCATATGAACTGAAAACGCGCCAGTGCGCGCACACCGTGAATGACAGCTCGTCAGTAAATGCACGCTCTGTGCGGCCAAGCAGATTTTAGTTTTGGTTTAGAATTAGCCTATTATTTTTAATGAAAAACACAACAAAATGACAAACTCCCTTTAATAGGCACTTTTACATTTCACTTTAAAACCAAATCTTCTGCGATCATCTTGTCTGTCAGCTCAAGATCTGAATCCTGCTACGTTTGTACTGCGACACGTTCGGATCATGCTTAGCAGACACCTTCAGTTTTTATTTGAACAGCCTGTTCTCTAACTGAACTAAATTACTTTATTACTATAAGAAATCAAAACGACGGTGTCACGGTGTGCAGTAGTCTTCTTCTGTCATCTTCACCCATTAAGTGTTGTTTATCCTTTAGTTTGGCTCAGCAGCGCGCGCCTCGTCTCTCGTCCGTTCTTTGACGCGCTTGCCGTTGAGCTTTTCTTTGAAACGACAGAGCCTTTAAACCTTCTTCAGCCACTTTTCCACTGGCCAGCGCGAGCACACAGGCTGAAATCATGCCTGCGGTAAAATCTTTGTACACTTCTATAAAATCCACACTAAACACGCACATCTTCACTGGACTATGTCACACAATACAAATGTACACCAGCAAGAGGGAGATGAATGAAGTAAATCGCAATACAAATATATCAGAAGCTGTCATTTAGTCTTTATTTACTAACCTGGACACCACACACGGCTATTGAATGACCAAGAACAGGTAATAACTTGCATTTTTCATTCGTTAATGTATAGCTGTATTTTTTTCCTTTTCCTTTTTCATTATTTATTTATTTTTACGGGTTTTTTACTTAATGCAAGCGTTACTGAAAATGTACAGAGTAAAATTCATTACATACAGCAAACAATAATAAGTTACTGTAATGTATTACTTTTGTAATGCGTTACTCCCAACACTGATCACCACATCTGTCCCTAACTCTACCCGTATCCCACCTCAATATCAGCAAAAGTGCTTTGCGATACAATTTGAACACAGTAAGTACATTGTACTTATTTTTTTATGTAAGTACATAGTACTTAAGTCCACCTAATATAAAGTCGGGCCCTTCCGTACATATCTGAATCTCAGTTATGGTAATGGATGTTTGGTTTCTGACATGTGCTGTAAGCGGTCGACCAATCACGGAAGACTGGGCCATCTGACCAATCAGAGCAGGCTCTCAGAAAGGCGGGGTTTAGAGTGACTGAATCTTCGAATGAACTGTTTCAGACACTGAGAAAAGTGCTGATGCTGCAATGGATATTATGAGGCAATTATTGTTTGACCTTGGATGCATGTAAAACTAGTATAGGAGACCTCAAAACAAAATTAGGACCATTAAAATAGAATAATAGGGGCACTTTAATAAACATGACAGAGAGTCTCACCTGGACGAATGGCTGAGACGGGAATGATCCGGTGACCGATGAACTTCCCGCCCTCCTCAAACACGGCTATCCTCAGGGAAGCGAGGGTAGGCAACACAACCTGACGGATAAACAACACAGTTATTTATTTCCTGCAGTGCAGCCATCTGATGATAACAACAGGATTCCAGAAACATCACATACTTTTTTGAAGACGATGGGCTCCTCGTCCCACACAGGGTTGATGGCGTTGCTTTGGGATGTTTTTGTCTTGAAAGCTTTTCGTCTCGTGTCAACTGGAAGTCCAAACATGTCAATCTCCACATAAACGCCCACCTTCTTGTCAGTCAGAAACTGTCCTGATATGATCTAGTGGAAGAGAAATGGAGATTTGTCTGCACAAAAACAACTCAAAACGCAGCATATATATTTACACTAAATACATCAAATAAAAGTGCTTTACCCCTTACCCCCCATTTTGGCAAGGGGGACATAAATGACACACCCAACATAAAACGTTCTGAATAGACACATAACCAACACATATTTGGAAAGCCAACACACTTGAGAGTTTACAGTTCAAGACTCATAATTACTCAGACTGTTATTAATACGGAGGTAAATAAGCTCAAACATAAAAACAAAAATACAAGTATTTTTTAAAGCAACACTGTGTGATATTATCCCCCATCTAGCGGTGTAAAGGTTTATGACCATCCAGTGAATAATAGTTTCTGTTCCTCTCAATTCTGATTTCGTTTTAACTCCTACGGTGGCCGATTTAGTCCAAGATTAACATGGCAATCCCCCTCCTCACATTCGACACGGTGCCATCGAGTGTTAAAACGCGAAAGGCGAAGCTTGAATTTACGGGTATGTCCCTCTTTGGCTAATGTACTTTCAAGATGGAGGAGCAACATGGTGACCGGCATTCGACCCCTCACCCGTATGTATTTTCAACGGCATATTATAAACTTATGAGAATACTTTATAACTTGGAAGAAGTAAATATAAATTAATGAGCACATATATTTTTTGAAATAACTAAGTGTTTTTAGCTAAGAATAAACTAAAAAAGTTACACAGTGTAGCTTTAAATGTATAAAAATATGATTTATCTGTGTTGTAGAAACTTAGAAACACAGTGAAGCTGAAGCCACAAGCCTGCTTATGCTTTGTTTCAAATCTGAGGATGTTATCTCTAAAACTATGAATTTATATAAACATTTTCTACAACTATGTCATGTGAGTTTTTAGAGATGACTGATAAGCAGCTCTTCGGATTGCATAATTCATTGGGAAATGAAAAGAAATGATATTATGTATGATAAAATATTTAGAAAATGTGAGAATAAATCAATATTTCTCCACATATGCACACTTTTGGACTAAGAGCCCTAACGTACGCTGTTTAGTGCAACAAAAATAAACCGGAGCAGACGAATATATGTACTTATATGTTTACATGTTATATTTTGCACTCCAGACATAAATTAAGAAATTAATGTCACTGCAACCTAGTTTTATCATTAAAGGGATATTTAACTTTAAAATGAAAAATCTGTCATCCTTTACTCCAACCAAACAGTTAACCGGGGCCATTGACTTCCATAGTATTTTTTTTTCCTACTTTTTTAACTGTTTGGTTAATGAAATTCTTCAAAATATCTTCCCTTGTGTTCAGTTGAAGAAAGAAATTCATACAGGTTTGAAACAACTTGAGGGTGAGTAAAGGATGACTTTTCATTTTAAAGTGAACTATCCCTTTAACAGTAGTCAAATATCGAAGCTGGAGTCTTTAATCTTTCTGACGATCAAGTAAGAGTGTGATGTTTTTAACCTGCAGTGAATGTTGAACAGTAATCTGGGGCCATCGATGATCTTTGTACATAAAGCGGTTAAGGTCTTGGCAGCAGTCTGATGTTCCAGTTAAAATCCATATGTCTAGTAAGTCTGACCTTCACTGATAAGGTATTGGCTACGATCCCATCCACTGTGCTCTCTGTGAAGGGGTCAAAGTGCTTGTCCGGTCGCCTCATGAACTCTGGTTTGAGTCTGTAGCCGCTCTTCCCGTTGTACTCGTACATGCCGAGGTTCAGCTGCATGGACAGATCTGAGAGAGCAGAGTCAAAAAAAACAGATATGAAGCGAAATCGCAGTTGACATTCCTTCTCACAGTGAAGTGGTGTTTTAATAAGCGTTCATCTGCTCACCGATCGTCTGGAAGTTGAGTGCGACCAGCTGACAGCCGGCGTTCCAGAAGACCTGCGGCATGTAGTTGGAGGAATCCACCCGGGTTCCTTTAGGATAGATTCGGCTGAGCTGAAACTTGTTGTATCTACATGTACACAGTTAAGGGACTGACGTGATGAACGCCACTGATAAATCACCAGAACATGCAGCCCTTAAACACGCTGAATCTGACAAAACATGCCGGAGTAAAATAATGAAAATATGCGAAATATTCAAGAAATTACATTTGTCATAAAGACTCCTTTGGCGTTTTTGCTGTGTGATTTTGCATGAGAAATAAGCACATCTGGATTATATTTACAGTATATTTATAAGATATACGTACTAAAAATAAAATAAAATATAAAAATACATTAAAGCTACAGTATAAAGAAAAATATGTTTGAAAAATTAGGGGGGAATAAACTTTAGAAATGTTGCCTTTGCTAAAAGTCCTAAAATTGCTGAAATAACAATAATACACTAAACCTATATATTAACATGTCAAATATTAATTTATGCTCTATTAAATATTAAAGCTATATATATATATATATTAAAAAGTCTCTAAAAATAGGCTTTGTCTAGCTTAATCCAAATGGTAAATTTCTTATTTATTGATTTTTTTATTTGTGTTTATGGTAAAATGAGACCCAGACATGTATTCACTCAAAAAAAATGCTGGGTTAAAACAACCCAAGTTGGGTTGAAAATGGACAAACCCAGCAATTGGGTTGTTTTAACCCAGCGGTTGGGTTACATATTTGCTTAAAACAACCCACTCATTGGGTTTGTCCATTTTCAACCCAACTTGGGTTGCTTTAACCCAGCATTTTTCAGCGTGTTGGCAGGTTTTGTGACATGCACCCAGTAAAAAAAGAAAATTGAAAAAAAGTATTTTATAAAAGTGCATCATAGCTCTCGAATCTAATTCCCTCTTTCACGCGTTCAAACCTGCCGAGTCCCGATCAGTCATGAGAACGATCTAATGCTGTCGATTCTGAATATGTGCGGTTCGTTCTTCACACAAACCTATGAGACGCTTCAGATGAGCTGAAATACAGTGCTGTGATGTTCCTGACAGCTGGGATTATTTGGGTCATAAGTTATGGCATGAATAATAGATGCACTTGTCCTGGTTTCCTGTCATGTGTCTGATCAGATCTGTGGGGTTATGTGTGACGTGGCTGCAGAAACAACACAAACTCATCCTGGAGTTCAGGGTAAAGGATGCTCCACGAACTCCACGGGGGTCTTGGTGAGCTGCTCCAGGGCTTTGGTCTCCACAAACGATGACATCTGATAACTGCGTTTGGTTTCTGAAAGCGGACACATGGGGTTTGAGCCAGATCTTCACAGCGCACACACACACACACACCTTACCACATGCAGGCGGACTGGACTTACTCTTGGAAACCTCGAAGGAGTGGAACTTCGTTGGCTGGATGTAATTGACCAGCGTGGACATTTCTTCAGTGGCGAAGGCTTCAGATCCTGCTGTACCCTAAAAACACACAACACACACCATCACATCAAGGTTAAGATCCTCCTTTCACAAGCCATTGAGAAAAATGCTCATTTCTGTAATATACTGGTGGCAATGTACCTGGAACTGACACGAGAGAGTTAAAATCATTTCATTCACAGAAATCAGCTTCTGTTCATCACCTCAAAATCAAAGTTAATGTTAACTAGAACTAAAAATAGCCTTTTCTGTCATTTCAATACAGCTGAAATAAAATATAATTATTAGGAAAAACTTATATTAGAAATGAACTAGAAATGAGAAAACAGCTTAGAACAAATTACAAATGTTTGAATACTAATTGAAATATAAATAAAGTTCATTTAAATAAAAACAAAGCCATACAGAAATAAAAATAAAACTCAAATAATAATGTATTTAAGCTATATAGAAATATGTAAAAAAAAATAATAATAATAATAAAAAAAAAAGACAAAAGCACAACAAATTACTAAAACTAAATCTGGAATAAAAAATAAAGCCATGCAGAAATATATGGAAAAAAAACAACAACACAAAAATAGAATATTAAAAATATAAATTAGAAACATAGCCTTGGCAACTAATTGAAATAAGTTTAAGTACTAAAATAAATAAAAAAGTTAAATAATAAAAATGCATTCAAGCTATATAGAAATATTTTAAAAAGAAATTAGAAACATTGCATGGCAACTAATTGAAATAAATTTAAGTACAAAAAATAACTATAACAAATGATATATATACATATGTTGCCTTTGCAACAAACTGAAATTAATAAATAAATAGAAATTAGAAGCATTGCCATGGTAACGGACTGAAATAAGTTTAAGTAATACAATTACAAAAATATATATATTTTTAAATTAATAAAAATACTTTGAAGCTATATATAAATATATATATTAAAAAATTAAAATAGAAATGTTGCCTTTTGCAACTTACTGAAATCCTTTTACGTTGAAATCCTAAAATTACAAAAACTGAAATAAAAATAAATCTAAAAGCTATATAGCTATATAGAAATATGTCAAGCACATAAAATGACTAAAACTTAAATTAAAATGAAAACTGAAATAAAAAAGCAATTATAGCATTAATAAATACTATCACATTATTACACATCTGCCAATAAAACACGAACTCTTGCTGACCTCGTCCATCGACTTCTTACAGTCGTCATCGTCGTCATCTTCATCCTCATCATCCTCAGCCTCCACCTCTGCCGGCGCTGAACGACAAAAACACAGTCACACTTCAGTCAAATCCCTCTTCAAAAACAGACGCGTCTCCATCCACTCAACATGAGCCGAGCCGGACGTCCCGTTATTCCCGCGGTGAGGAGAGCAGATGTGTGTGCTCAGACTTAATCAATGAGTGTGAGCTTCACGCCTGCTGTGTAAAGGATCATTCATGCTCGTGCGTCTCCGAAAAAAACTCATATTGTTTCCAAACTTAAATTGACTATACTTAATGTTGTATGTATTAACCTGAAGAAAAACATTTTCAATGAAAATTTACTTGTTTAAGCAACTTTCATAATGTAGGTCTATGTAAGCAGCTTAAATAATATATACAAATCTTGAAAGTATGCATACGGCAAACAAGGAGATAAACAATTCGAAATGAAACCATTAGATTGTTTGGTAGACTCAATTTTTGCAGTCTTTTAATTCTCTGAAATTTTCTGGGGACCTTCTGGAGGAGCCCTGAGGGTCCCCGGACCCCAGTTTGAAAACTGAACTACACAACGCTGGACAAATGTTTGCTTTATACAGGCTCATTTATTTGATCAAAACTACAGTCAAAACTGTGAAATATTATTACAATGTAAATCAGCTGTTTTCTATGTGAATATGTAATAAAGTGTAATGTATTCCTGTGATCAAAGCTGAATTTATCATCATTACTCCAGTCTTCAGAGTCACATGATCCTTCACTAATCATTCTCAGATGAGGATCTGATATAAGCTCAACAATCATGATTATAATTGTTGAGATGTGTAATACACACACCACCATTCGAATCAAAATGTATACAGTATATATATATATATATATATATATATATAGATTCATACAAAAAAACAGAAATTACCAAGTTTATTCAGCAATGATGCGTTTAATTTATTAAAAGTGACAGTATAGACTTTTATAATGTTACAATAGATATTTAAAGTTTATATTATATTATAATTACAATTTAGAAATATTATACATATAACACACACACAGGCCGCAACCTCTAGCGTCAGTCGCTAGAGCATCTCTTGAGGTCAGAGGAGTGAGGTTTACTCGCACAGCAACTACTCCTAGCTGGCCTCTGTTACACACACACACACACACACACACACACACACACACACACACACACACACACACACACACACACACACACACACACACACACACACACACACACACACACACACACACACACACACACACACACACACACACACACACACACACACACACACACACAATTAACCATTTACTTTTATTAAATTGAAATGAACTGAATTTAATTTATTTATAAATAATATTAAAAAATGTTTAATGATAAATAATATTTAAAATACTAAATAAGCAATAGTAGCTTATAAACGGTTTGCAAATTTTATCATTTTTCTTATATTGTATACTTATAATATAGGAATGTAATATAAATAATAATAGTAAGGTATATATCATAAAATAATATTTTATTAATTTATTAATGTAGTATAAATAATATAAATAATTTAGTTAAAAATATATATTTTTTAAATAAAATGAAATTTTATTAATAATTGAGCACCAATAATAATCATCAATAAATGATTTCTGAAGGATCATGTGACACTGAAGACTGGAGTAATAATGATGAAAATATAAAGATTTGATCAAATAAATAAATTATATTTTAAAGTATATTCACACAAAAAACAGTTATTTTGAATCCTAAAAATATTTCACATTATTACTGATATCGCTGTATTTTTGATCAAACAAATGCAGCCGTGGTTAGCAGAAGCGAGGTAGTGTGTTCCTCTATAAATGAGCGTGTGTGTGTGTGTGTGTGTGTGTGGCTGATGTATGAGCTGTGTGGGCATGAATGAGCTGAAGTCAGCGTGATCTCAGACATGAGTTCAGGGCTCAGTGGAGCTGCAGGTGGAGGTCTGGAGGAACGCGCACCCCGCTGAAGAGCCAGCTGTTCAACATCTGCTTTCCAACCTTTCCAAACCTCTGGCCTCCATCACGGGCTCCGTCAGACTTAAACGCGCTCGTCTCCGACCTGCGGAGGGTCTGAAATGTCAGCCGCTCGACTCTCCGCATGCAGCCGAGCACAGAGACGGCTCACGCCAGCGCTAATCGAGCTCATGACGCTTATGTGCTCGCTTTCTTTCCACTAAAGATAGAAGCGAGCCTCGAAAGGTGACAAATCAACAGGTTCATTTCACTTCAGAGACCAGGAGTTTTTCTAATAACACGCGTCACATGGCATATACATGGATAAGTTATCATTTTACTTCCACCATCTACCAAACCATTATCCAACAGTGAATATACCAAAACAACAAGCTCAAAACTATTATTATTATATTATTATATTAATTATATTTTTACAATGAAAAAAAATATTTATAAAATGTAAATAGAAAATTATAATAATACTTTTATTAACTAATATGAAAATATTTAAATAATAAAATGATTTAAAAAAAAAAAAACTATAGTTCATTAACAATTTACAAATGTAATTTTGTTTTTATATTGTATATTTACAATGTAGCATGATTAGAGTGTGGCACCAGGTGTCTACAATATTAAAAAAATTTAAGATACTGTTTTTGGGATTTTCCTTAATTGTCCATTATAATCATCAGAATTAAAAGAAATAAACATGTGTAATGAATGAATATAATAAACAAGTTTCACTTTTTGAATGAAATAAGTGAAATAAATCAACTTTTTGATGATATTCTAATTATATGATTAGCACCTGTATATATGTGTAGATATATTTATACAATAAAATAAAATCATATTAACAATTTACTAATTATAATTTATTTTTAAATTATTTTATAAATATAAAATAAATAACTATATATATATATATATATATATATATATATATATATATATATATAAATAATAGTACATCTCTAATATAATTTTATATAGATAGATAGATGAAATGAATACCTTTTTTATATTAAGTTTTTGCCATATTTTTTGAAATTTAATTTAATTTAAAATAACATAAATAATACTATATCATAATATGATAGTATATTATAGTATTATAGTAATATCATACTATAATAGTATATATAATAATATACAATTATATTTTATTATTAATTTACACATTTAATTTGAATATTTTACATAGCATATTTACAATAATAATAAACGATGTCCTGCATGTCAAGTACATTAACTTTTTTAAATAATCGGCAGTCTGTTTGAAAGTCCCGCCCATTTGAGATCTCATCAAATCATCACACACTAGAGAAGTCTAGGTTTCCATTCTTCATAATGCTCTTAAAGTCTTTCAGGGAAGCGCACAGCGTCCATACGGGACGGTTTTGCAGCCCATTGACCAGTCAACATCAACGCTCGCTTCACTGAATAATAACACAGGCATGTCCACAGTTTAATGGACATGCAGATTTCAAGTAATCTGGGAAAAGCCAGACCACTTTCCGGCAAATTTAGATTTGCTCTTCAAGTAGTCTGGCAAAGAGCTCATTTAAACCCATTTGTAATCTGTCGACGGCAGCGCAGTGACGGTGAAGCAGGATGCCGCTGTGGAATATCACTCGTTCGAATCAGCTATCCAAATCAGCGCCTCTTTTGAGCGATTGAAACTTTTTCTTTTTATTAAAATCCGAGTAAGGCACAACAGTCGGCTACCAGATGTGGATTACACCGGCTGTGATGAGGAGTGTGATCACACACACACACACACACACACACACACACACACACACACACACACACACACACACACATGTTGGTCTATGTGGTTTACAGGGACTCTCCATAGGCGTAATGGTTTTTATACCGTACAAACCGTATTTCCTATCCCCTTACACTGCCCCTTCCCCTAAACCTACCCATCACAGGAAACATTCTGCATTTTTACTTTCTCAAAAAAACATCATTTAGTATGTTTTTAAGGCCATTTGAATTATGAGGACATTTGATATGTCCTCATAAACCACATTTATAGTGTAATACCAGTGTAATACCCATGTAGTTATACAAATTTGTGTCCTCATAAACCACATAAACAGGCTCACACACACACACACACACACACACACACACACACACACACACACACACACACACACACACACACACACACACACACACACACACACACACACACACACACACACACACACACACCTCTGGATCTGGCCTTTCTGTACTTATTTCCTCACACTAAATCTGGTAATCATGTAAAAAAATGTAAATAATTGTAAATAAATAACTAGCGTAACTATGCTCAAGTCTGAAAATGTTCTAAAGCATCTGAAATGACTTTAAATAAAGTTTGTGAGACACAATTTTCCAAAGACTCCTCGATATTATTTTATTTTCAAAATATTGCAAATCGTGTTTATAATCGCAACACAAATGCCTTACAACGGGGACGAATGCGATCAGAGCTCAATGTTTTCTGTTCGACCGTCAATCCGAGACGTTTCAGTTGGTCTGAGAAGCTATTAGGTTTTCCAAATAAATTATATTTTAAAGTATATTCACACAGAATCAGTTATTTTGAATCCTAAATATATTTCACATTATTACTGATATCGCTGTATTTTTGATCAAACAAATGCAGTCGTGGTGAGCAGAAGAGAGGTAGTGTGTTCCTCTGTAAATGAGCGTGTGTCCAAGTTGTGCAGAAATGTTGATGGAGTGGTGATGGACACCCGCTATTATTATATTTCTTTTACAACAACGGCAAAAGTCGCCAGAAGCCATTGCTACATCTTCCTCAATATCACAAACAGAGAATTGCTGTCTTAGATGTGTCGCTTTGCATACGTCATCGTCCGCTGGTGACGCCCCTTTGGAAACGATTTGTCTATGAAGCTTTGCCAGACCATAACGCAGTTACTACTGAGAATGCTCTGGTTTTAATCAGGCTAGATTTCAAGGGAGAGTGGTCCAGAATTAGCCTAGAAATCTAGACGCACCCTAGCGGCAGCAAATCTAATCTGCCGCGAGTGTCGTCTAGCAACTCTCAATACACTTCTGAGCTGTAAACGCCAAACTCGGGTCGGGCCAATCACATCGTGTATAGAGTCGGTGGGCGGGGCTTAACATGGCAGAGTTGCGTGCTTCTAGTAAACACAGAAACTGGCGAATGGCGGTCTTTCGAATCAGCTCTGACCGCGACTCTGGAAGACTTGGAGTTAAGCTTTTCTCTGAGAAAAGAACAAAGAACGGCACTGAAGTCATTCTTAAGGTCCTTTCACACCGGACACGTAACGAAAAAGCGAATATTTCGCGTCAAAACCATTCACATCAGCCGCGACACGAATTTGCGACGTTTCAGAGCTCCAACATTCCAAAACTTTCGCAGCGACAGCTGAGAAAACACAGACACTTCATCATTCAGTGAAGACGAGCTTTTCATTTTATTTAAAGGACCGAGAGGAAGGTTTTGGGTGCAGCCAGTCTTATAGAACAGAGAGTCTGAAGGGGAGGATGCTAATCTTGTACAGGAGCTAAAACTTTATCATGGCCGGTTCAGCACTTACTTTCTAAAGTCTGTGGGACAATTTGAGGATCTCCTCCAGAGACGGCAGCGCATCTGACGATCTGAAGAGACAAACCGCGCACTTCAGGGACTCAATCGATCCGAGCAGATGTTTCCAGTCGAGTCACAATGTGAACATTTCAGTGCCACAGACATAGCCTACTATTTAAAATCAACTATTTATAAAAGGTAATAAGTTATTATACTAACTTATAAGTTAAGTTATTGCTGTCTGTAGCATACAGTGGGCAAACACAGCTGCAGCTGTACAGCTTACAGTTGTAATCTCATGAGAAATGCCATGCCTGGCAAAGGTTAAAGTTGATTGAATAGCTCGTGACATCAACTGGACATTTCGTCACCTTTGTTTCCTTGTATGTGATTGGTTGAAGCCGTTTTTGTCGCCGCTAGAGTAAAAAAAAAATCGACATCGAAACGAAAAAAATAAATCGTTTTTCCGCCTCAACACATTCGCGTTCGGTGTGGAAGCGCTCATTACACAAACAGCTGATCAAAAAAAAAACATTGCGCAAATTATTGGCACGTCAAAATCGCATCCAGTGTGAAAGGGCCTTTAAGAAGGGAAGATGTGTTCGGAGTTTTGCCGACCGGATACGGCGAAAGTTTAATCTGTCAACTAGCTCTACTTCACCTTCGTTGCTCTGGTTGGTTGTAGCGCTATCCTATCGCGTGCAGAGGGAGTTTGAAAGACAACCGTTTATCCGCCCCTCAGATTGAGCTGCCAATGGTGAGTTTCCAGACCAAACATCTTCATGTGGGTCTGACTTGTCAGGCTAGTCCAGAATACGAGCGCTTTAATACCTGGCGGTCCAGCACTGGGGGACGACGGCTCAAACACGCTGGACGAGTCGCTGTTGGTGTTGGACACCTGCTCGGACAGCTTCTTCTTCGTGCTCCCGTCGGATGGTTTCGGATGGGATTTCTTGTTCTTGATGAGGATCTTTCCCATGAGCTCTTGAGGGCTTGGCAGAGGAACTCCCGACTCGAGCTGAAACACAACACAACCTGTCACGAGAACGGACGCGACTGCAGAAAGAGGATGCGGGAGCGATAAACTTACAGGATATTTCTCAAGCGGCTCGGTCAAAAGTGCGTCCCCGAATATCGATCTGCAGTACTCTGCCATTTTGGCCTGCTGTTTGGGGCTGTGATTCAATGCAAACACACAATGAGAGCTGTCAGAAAACACACATCATCTCATTCTCACATTGCATCTCATTCACGTCCTTCTGCGACTGGGGTGAAATTCCCACATCATGTCCTCTTTGATTTCATGCAGAAAATAAAGCCGCCACATCTCAAGAGAACAATGATGACTGAAAACAAATGATGCATTTCAGAGCCGGTTTCTAATCGCTCCGCTCTGTTGCCATAGTTGCAGGAGCCGCGGCGCTCCGGGACGGAAGTATCTGACGACTTACGAGTCCACGTGATTCTCGAAGGACAGGATGACGGGGAAAGGAGACGTTTTAAAAGCACACTCCGCTATGGCTTCGATCACTTCCTGAAAACAAGAACAGATTGAGCTGAAGTTACACATGACATCAATAGCTATATTTACATTGATTCTACATTTTTATTGCAGTTATTTACAACAGTGAATGCTATGATTATTATTGTACTTTCTATTTCACTTGTTACTCAATACAATGCACTTGAATTAGGCTTTGTTTTATTACACTTATATATAATTTAAAATATAATTATATATATATATATAAAATATAAAATTATATACATACATATGTATATACAACAAAACAACAAATTAATAATTATTTAAATTATGTGTATATATATATATATATATATATATATATATATATATATATATATATATATATATATATAAATAGAATTAAATATAACACACACAAATAAATACATATATAAAATACAGAGTAATATAATATAATAAAACTAAAAAGGAAATAAATAAAATAAATAAATAAAATAAGAAATAGAGTCATATGAAATGTATAAAATATATATAATATTTTATAAATATATATAATTTAATATTTTATTTGACTCTATTTCTTATTTTCTATATTTATATATATATATATTATATATATTATTAGCTTCAATAAAATGAAACAAGCACTTATGGTGCAGCTAATCCACAGAAACATTTTGTATTTGGCTGTGTATCCATTAGTGAAAATATGACTCAGTAGACGTTTTCATTTTCTGGTTATTTTTTAGCAAGTATTCTTTGTAAGTTAAGCACTACTTAACAGCAAGCCCTGATGAAAGCCTGAGCTAACTCAAAAGTGACCCAGACTCTGGTGTGTGTGTGACGGTGGGCCGCGGTCACCTTGAAGGAGATTTCTGAGGTCATGGTGAAGCTGTGTGTGATGACGGGTGTGTGTGTGTGTGTGTGTGTGTGTGTGTGTGACGGTGGGCCACGGTCACCTTGAAGGAGATTTCTGAGGTCATGGTGAAGCCGTGTGTGATGACGGGCTCCTCCTCCGCCGTACGGCCCTTCCAGCAGTCCAGCTCCACACAGCGGCAACCGGACAGCAGCGTCTGCCGATACATCTCCACTGACGAGTTACCCGCGAGCTGACCCGCTGACCACACACACACACAAAGGTTTTTGTTTTCATATATTTATGTTCAATTTACATGATTTAAAACACACACGTGTTCTCTCTCTCTCTCTCACACACACACACACACACACACTCTCTCACTCACACACACTCTCTCTCTCTCTCACACACACACACACACACACAAACACGCACACACACACAGTTTTTGTTTTTATATCTTTATGTTGACTTTACATAGACGGAATGATTTTTATACTGTACACTACATTATTTAAACACACACACACACACACACACACACACACACACACACACACACACACACACACACACACACACACACACACACACACACACACACACACACACACGGCAAGAACGCTGACTTGATTAATTAAATTAAATTTAAAATATTAAATGATAAATGAAAATAAAAAATTGCAATGAATAAATTCTCATATATTTATATACTCATACTCATATTTGTAGCCAATGATTTTATTATTAAATACGTTATAAAACCAGGAATGTTTATTAAGTTCATATAGTATATATACTATATGAACTTAATTACAGTGCAATTAAGTTTTTAATTGCTGACTTAGAAGAAATTTAGGTTTTAAATTGTAATAAATAAAATATATGTATATATACATATTTACAACTTAAAATGTATGTATTTATTTAATGTTATTATATTTAGTCTAATGTACTGTATATTTACAATTTACACATTTTTATACAAATTTGTATGTATTATATTTTATTTACAGTTAACAAATGCTAACAACAATAATTCTACAGCTTGCATATTTTTAAATTGAACTGCATTATGATGCTTTCATGCTGTTTTTGTACTTTTTTGACCTTGACAGAATTCTCCTCCAGAACTTTCAAGAGAAAAAAAAGTATTAATAAATGAATACAGACGCTTCATTTCAGGTCCAGCAGTCGCTTTAAGAACATGTATTTCAGTTCTTCAGCAGCTCTGCACGACCTGCTGTGTTTTAGATCAGTACATTAGCAGTACATTCACTGTAATTGCATTTATAATTTATTTCTTGTTTTTTTAGGCCTATCTGAGCATGCGGCGTGTTCTCGGCTCTCTCTCCTGATAATTGGCTTTTACGTGATGTAATGCACTTTACCGTAAGTAGGCTTTAATGTAAATGTTATAATTCATGCAAAACATTGGGAAATGTGGAATTATTATAATAAAGCTTACAAGACAGCACTGCTTTGAAATGTATGTGTTTCAAATGTTCTGCTTTTATAAATTGTGTCGGTATTGATTCTTGCGGTATCTGTTTGTGAGGAGTATGGTGGTACCTGTGAGGTAGGTGTTATGGGAGGAGTTGATGAAGTACTGGGACAGCGGGTAGGTCATGTCTTCACTCTGGTCCAGTTTTTCTGCAGGAATGACGTTGTTTTCTTGACTGATCAGATACCTGGAGAAGCCCTCGACTGAGATCTGCCCTGTTGCACAAATAACACAGTACGTTAGAAAAAAAGAGGTGCATGCAATTCATATTTGTGATATGCAATTTAAAATAAAGTTTTTTTGTAATTGTAATTTATTCCTGCGATGCAAAGCTGAATTTTCAGCATCATTGCTGCTCCAGTCTTCAGTGTCACATGATCCTTCAGAAATCATTCTCATATAATGATTTGATGCTCAAGAAACAGTTATGATATATATTATGTTTCTTTGATGGATAGAATGTTCAAACTAACATATACACTACATTGCCAAAAATGTTAGGACACCTGCCTTTACATACACATGAACTTTAATGCCATCCCATTGTTAATCCGTAGGGTTTAATATGGAGTCGGCCCACCCTTTGCAGCTCTAACAGCTTCAGCTCTTCTGGGAAGGCTTTCCTCAAGGTTTAGGAGTGTGTTTATGGGGATTTTTGCCCATTCTTCTAGAAGCTCATTCGTGAGGTCAGGCACTGATGTTGGACGAGAAGGCCTGGCTCTCAGTCTCCGCTCTAATTCATCCCAAAGCTGTTCTATCGGGTTGAGCTCAGGACTCTGTGCAGGCCAGTCAAGTTCCTCCACACCAAACTCCTCATCCATGTCTTTATGGACCGACGCTTTGTGCACTGGAGCGCAGTCATGTTAGAACAGGAAGGGGCCGTCCCCAAACTGTTCCCACAACGTTGAGAGCATGAAATTGTCCAAAATGTCTTGGTACAGATTTAAGTGGCCAAGCCCGACCCCGGAAAAACAACCCCACACCATACTCAACCCTCCACCAAACGTTACAATTGGCACAATGCCATCAGTCAAGTACCGTTCTCCTGGCAACTGCCAAACCCAGACTCGTCCATCAGATCACCAGACAGAAGTGTGATTGGTCACTCAGAGAACACGTCTCACTGCTCTAGAGTCCAGTGGCGGCTGCTTTACTCCACTGCATCCCACACTTTGCATTGCTCTTGGTGATGTAAGGCTTGGATATGCTGCTCGGCCATGGAAACCCGTTCCATGAAGCTCTCTACGCTGTTCTTGAGCTCATCTGAAGGCCACAGAAGTTTGGATGTCTGGAGCTACTGACTCTGCAGAAAGTTGGCGACTTCTGCGCACTGTGACCCTCAGCATGCGCCTAACACTTCATGGCTGAGTTGCTGTTTTTCCCAAATGCTTCCACTTTGTTATAATCCCACTAATAGTTGAGCGTGGAATATTTAGTAGTGAGGAAATTTCATGAATGGACTTATTGCACAGGTGTCAGCCTATCACGGCCCCACGCTTGAGTTCACTGAGCTCCTGAGAGCGACCCATTCTTTCACTAATGTGTGTAGAAGCGTCTGCATGACTGTGGCCATGAAGTGATTGAACACCTGAACTCAGTGATTGAATGGATGTCCCAATACTTTAGGCAATATAGTGTATATGAAATGTAATCGTTTTGGAACAGTTTCTCTCACTTTAATACGGAAAAGGCTTTTAAATGGTACTGTAATTTTATAGCAGGATCAAAATGGCAGCAAAGTGACAAAATAAACTGCATTGTGTTGTATTCCCCTATATCTGCATGCAACAGAGGTTATTTCGCCTCAGAAAATTATCACTCTCTTTCGCACCTGAAGTAACAACTTGTCTCATCGAGTAAATTAGCAGTGCAACTGCAAACAGACTTCAAATTAAACTGGAGCCGGAAGATCAGTGTTCCCTAAACAGCACTCGCGGTTGAAGGGAAGACACTGGGGGACGAGTGTCCCCTGAGACTAATTCTCATCAGCAGTTTACATTAATTAAGCTCATTCTTTGCAGAGCTCCAAAGGTAATTAACCGTGGCCCTTTTTACGGCTGGAAGGCAGCGCACAGGCTCGATGAAATGTTTCAGAGTTAAGCGCTCGGGATCGCCACCGTCACTCCTAAGCAAACAGCCTTTGATTTGCACATCGAAATAACACAAACCACCTCGCTGTCTCGAGAGGGGAGTCCAATGGCTTTTAAAGACTACAATTACAGCACACTGCCGAAATTCAGCAATTGTCTTGTCGAGTTAAATGGAGAATGAAAGAACAGGAACGAGATAAGAATGTAGATTGTATCTGTTGTCACAGTCCTGCATCCTAAGGGGGTTTTCTGGATTTAACCAGCCACCAAGATGTTCAGACAGGTCTAAATGAAGACTTTAGAGGGTTTTTACACTGGTTTAGTCAGACTGGAAGAACAGGAGCCATTATGTTAAGACTTGAAAACTTCATTCTCAAATTTAACCAAAATGGTTGTCGAAACCAGCATTAACCTACTGTATTATATATGATCCACAAATTTCTAAGGTCTTTAAATAAGCAACATGACCAAAACTTGGCTAAAAACTCTGTTACACACAACCTACTACACAGTCCCTCTGTTGTCTGATTGGTAGTTTACACTTTTTTTTATCAAGTTAAAATTGTACAAACGTCCTGCAGCCTGTGATTGATGTATCTTTTTGCTGTGAAATCTGCACTGAATTTTATCAAGTAAACATAAGAATAATTTTGATATTTTAGTAATATTTCAAGATGAACACTTACTGGACTGAAGCATTTTCAGTTTACAGTACTTGATTATTTATAGATCATTTAACTCTCAAATATGATTTTCAGGCATTTGAGGAAAGTTTTATTTTCCTCAAAAGTTTAATTTATTTCACCATTGTATTGCAGTGCATTATGTGTTTTAAAACTACAGAGCTTTGATCATAAAACTAAGCATTTAAATATCATCTTACTGAGACATATTACAGTGCATCCGGAAAGTATTCATAGCGCTTCACTTTTGCCACATTTAGTTATGTTACAGCATTATTCCAAAATGCATTACATTTTTAATTTTTCCCCCTTAATTCTACAAACAATACCTCATAATGACAATGTGAAAGATGTTTGTTTGAAATTTGTACAAATTATTAATAATAATAATAATAATAAATAATTAAAAAAATAATTAAAAAAAACATCATGTACATAAGTATTCACAGCCTTTGCCATGACACTTAAAAATGAGCTCAGGTGTATTCTGTTTCCACTGATGATCATTGAGGTGTTTCTACAACTTGATTGGAATCCATCTGTGGTAAATTCAGCTGACTGGACATGATTTGGAAAGGCACACACCTGTCTATTTTAGGGGTGACCCATAATAGTCGAAGTTTCGATGCATCGATATGCAGGACGGATTCGACCACTGATCTCATGGTCGAATCTTCACGGGTGTTATGAAACAAGGATTATACCATTTTGGCAATATGGGGGTGCTCAATATTAGTGTTATAAAGACGTGTCGCGGAACTCCCCTTTAAGGGCACTGAGCTTCGCACCGGATGCGCCGCGCCTTTAAAATTCGAACACATATAGGCCTACACCGACGGCGGCATTCAACGCCTGTCCGCGGCGATTAAATGTATATTTCCCTCAAATCGTGAATGTACATACTGATTTCACCCTGTGCTACAAGATACACTCATCGTGCAGCTCTTCTGTCAGAAGTCGATTCAAAATTGAGCTCGCGCGTATATAATTTTCACATCTGCCTGGTGTGAGATCCTGAGACACGGTGCTGAGCTTCAGTCCGGTGTGCGACCCGGGCCTTTAGGCACAATCGGCTTAAGAACGTGCGTATAAACGCACTCAAAGTGTTCTTTTCCTCTCTAGGCAGGTATTTTTTTAGGTATATTTATTTATTTAAAATGTCCTTTTATATATTTGTGTGATGTCCTGTGTTTCGATCGCAGCTTTTAAATGTGATGAGAGAACGGTTCATTTACGAATGTGTAGTGTATAGATTTGATCACTTTATTAAAAGTGGTGGCTGTGTGCCGTGTGTAAAGTAAAATAAAAATAGTCTTAGCCTCCTGCTGACTAGTGTCCTGCCCTTCCCAACCCGTTTATACCGTTTATTTTTTATGTTGTATGGTTTACACACACATAGATGATTCGACTATCGGTCGACCATAGAGAGATTCGAAAATTCTGATTCGAATGTGTAAATCCTTAGTCGGGGACACAGTCTACATAAAGGTCCCACAGTTAGCAGTGCATTTCAGAGCACAAACCAAGCCATGATGAGACAGGATTCTATAGAGGCACAGATCCGGGGAAGGGTACAGAAAAATGTATGAAGCATTAAAGGTCACATTGAGCACAGTGGCCTCCATCATCCATAAATGGAAGACGTTTGGAACCATCAGGACCCTTCCTAAAGCTGTCCATCCGGCCAAACTGAGCAATCGGAGGAGAAGGGCCTTAGTCAGGGAGGTGACCAAGAACCCGATGGTCACTCTGACAGAGCTTCAGCATTTCTCTGTGGAGAGAGAGGAGAACCTTCCAGAAGAACAACCATCTATGCAACACTTCTCCAATCAGGCCTTTATAGGAGAGTGGCCAGACGGCACATGACAGCCTGATTCGAGTTTGCCAAAAGGCACCTGAAGGACACTCAGATCACAAGAAACAAAATTCTCTGGTCTGATGAACTCTTTGGCCTGAATGGCAAGCATCATGTCTGGAGGAAACCAGGCTCGCTCATCACCTGGAAAATACCATCCCTACAGTTAAGCATGGTGGTGGCAGCATCATGTTGTGGGGATGTTTTTCAGCGGCAGGAACTGTGAGACTAGTCAGGATTGAGGAAGAGATGAATGCAGCAATGTACAAAGACATCCTTGATGAAAACCTGCTCCAGAGCGCTCTGGACCTCAGACAGGGGTGAAGATTTATCTTCCAACAGGACAACGACCGTAAGCACACAGCCAAGATAACAAAAGAGTGGCTACGGGACAACTCTGTGAAGTGGCCCAACTAGAGCCCAGACTTAAAATCTCTGGAGAGATCGGACAAAAAAAGGACCGGAACCTGATGGAGCTTGAGACGTCCTGCAAAGAAGAATGGGAGAAACTTCCCAAAAATAGGTGTGCCAAGCTTGTAGCATCAAGCACAAAAAAGACTTGAGGCTGTATTGGTGCCAAAGGTGCTTCAACAAAGTATTGAGCAATGGCTGTGATTACTTGCATGTGATTTTTTTCTCTTTTTTAATACATTTGCAAAGATTTCAAACAAAATTATTCCACATTTTCATTATGAGGTATTGTTTGTAGAATTGAGGGAAAAAATATTACATAAATCCGTTTTGGAATAAGGCTGTAACATAAAAGGCAAATACTTTCCAGATGCACCGTATTAGCAGATATGGAGCAACAACTGATATTGATATGCATTTTACGTCAGTATCTGTTATACTGCTATAAAGATCTCATTGATTTACATTACAAGCATCATAATTTCATCTCACTTTTTGGCCATATAAATATCAGCATTTAAAAACATATGCAAACTTTTTTTACTTTTTGTCAAAAGGTGCCATTTCAAAACCCTAGATTTATTTGACTATTATTCAAGGCTCCAGAGTGCGAACAAATGTCACTGTTATTTCATATGTATAGATGATAGTTTATGCAACTGGTCCCAGCAAACCACCTTTAATCTGGGGGTATTTTTTTAAAGAAAAGAAACAACCATTTCAAATATAAAAACAAGCACACCGAGTCAGCCATTATTGACAATCGGACAATGAATGCCGCTCGGACACAATGTAATCCTGCCACCGCAGACCATTCTCGTGTTTACAACACAATTGTTCCTCCAAATCTACAATCAATACTATGCAAATATCAGTGTCTCGTGTGCCTGGCGTGGGCGTTCGAATGTCCACCGCCTGTCTTTGAGATTGGACTGAGAAAATAGAGTCGGTAATCTGTATGACAGCGGCGTGTCATGCTAGAACTGCAAGCTAAAGAGCCCGAAGATCACCCTCATCTATCGCCATCACTGGCCCCTCTGGACTCAATGTGCCTAATCAATCACCTGTCAAAGGCTAACGGCCTCCCGCGTATTATCATCCAGTGACCTGATCTCCAGTTTGCCCGTGGAGCCTTGTGCTCTGGGAGATATAAATAAACTGGCTCGACTGCAGCGTCGGACTGCATCTCGGGAGTTATTGTTGCTATGGTAATGAAAGCTGGAGAACGTTATGGAGGTTTTTTTTTTCCATAGAATAAAAATAAGAAAACTCAAAGGCTCTGTTCCAAAAACAAGTGCACTTCCTTGCTGTCTACCTCCTACATAGGCAGCTGCCTTCAAAAGCAACATCCCATCCTTATAAATTGAATAAATACAAACAGCACAAAAAAGTTTATTAATTATACTTTTCAGTTTAGAATTAATATATTAGTGTATTAATATACTAATTATAAAATATACTTATTAGAGCTGTCATAACGATGAAACGCATCTAACATGAAAGTATGTGTTTACATAAAATGTGTATATTCACACACACATATACATATACACACATATATACACACACACACACACATACACACATATATATATATATATATATATATATATATATATATATATATATATATATATATATATATATATACATACACACACCGATCAGGCATAACATTATGACAGGTGAAGTGAATAACACTGATGATCTCTTCATCACGGCTCCTGTTAGTGGGTGGGATAAATTAGGCAGCAAGTGAACATTTTGTCCTCAAAGTTGATGTGTTAGAAGCAGGAAAAATGGGCAAGCGTAAGGATTTGAGCGAGTTTGACAAAGGCCAAATTGTGACGGCTAGACGACTGGGTCAGAGCATCTCCAGAACTGCAGCTCTTGTGGGCTGTTCCCGGTCTGCAGTGGTCAGTATCTGTCAAAAGTGCTCCAAGGAAGGAACAGTGGAGAACCGGCCACAGGGTCATGGGCGGCCAAGGCTCATTGATGCATGCATCACCTACCTATGCATTGCTGAGACCATGTTCAGCCTTTCATGGAAACGGTATTCTGGTGGCTGTGGCTCTTCCAGCAGGATAATGCTCCTGACACAAAGCACAAATGCTTCAGGAATGGTTTGAGGAGCTCAAGTGTTGACTTGGCCTCCAAATTCCCCAGATCTCAATCCAATCGAGCATCTGTGGGATGTGCTGAACAAACAAGTCCGATCCATGGAGGCACCACCTCCCAACTTACAGGACTTAAAGGATCTGCTGCTTACATCTTGGTGCCAGATACCACAGCACACCTTCAGGGGTCTAGTGGAGTCCATGCCTCGACGGGCCAGGGCTGTTGTGGCAGCAAAAGAAGGACCAACACAATATAAGGAAGATGGTCATATTGTTAAGCCTGATCGGTGTATATAAATATTATTTATATATATGGCAGTGGTAGTCTTTTGACCAGGATTGTATATAGCCCTATTAGACCTATTACACTCTAAAAAATGCAGGGTTGTTTTACCCAATGTTGAGTCAAATATGGACTAACCCAGCAATTGGGTTGTTTTAACCCTGCAGTTGGGTTAAATATTTGCTTAAGACAGCCCAATCGTTGGGTTAAAAAAACCTAATTGCTGGGTTAGTCCATATTTGACCCAGCTTGGGTTGTTTTTTAGCCAGAATTTTTTTAGAGCGTACTTATATTTATTTCAGTATATTATTTGTATATGCACTAGTACATAGTGTTAGTAAATTATTTAGTATAATAATATACTAAAATATACTTATATTAATGTAAATATTTAATTTACATTAATAATTAATTTATTTTATGTTTATTAATTTGTTTTTGGATTTATTTTTTTAATCGTTATTTTTATGTATCTGTTTTATACTAATTTATTAAATGTATTCTTTCTTTCTTTCTAAGTTGATTTTATACATTGTGTTTATTTAATTGTTTTTCTGTTTTTTTATTTATTGAACTGTTTTTATTTAGCTATACATTTAATTTGTTTGTTTATACATTGTTTTTATTAACCAATTTTTGTTTTTATCTATTTATTTAAATGATCTTTTAGTATTTAGCATTTATTATTAACCCCCCTGGACTACAACATCTGCAGTTCAGCCAATCAATAAAGGCGAACATCACAATCTAATTAATATTCATGAGCCTGTGAGCTGATTCGCTGACAGCAAACCTCCTGAGGAGGGAAAAGACATAAACAAGAGATAATAAAGACAAGAACGCTCAAATATGCCTGATGTTTCTGTCAAGTTTGATGTTTAGGCCTTTCAACAGTATTTAATATGAGCGTATCAGGCGGTTAATTCCAGATGAGAAGAGACAATCAACAAGTTGTGTGGAAAAACTAATGAGGGATTAGATTTCATATTAGTATAATGAGAGGAACAGACGGCGTTCTGTTAAAACGGCCTCATTGAACCTCAAGGGAACGCAGGGCCAAAACCTCCAACATAATTATCAGAGATAATCAATCACATTCCCGCTGTCTATCAGCGATCAATATCTAAACCCCTCCAAACCGAGCTAATTCCTGTCTGCGGGTGAACTGCGCCATATGTCCTTTTCAGACCGCCGGGGATGATGGGAAACGAAACGCGATCCTGCCAAGAGGATCAATAGTCAGTGTTGGTGGATTAAAACATTTACTGACAGCAAAGTTCACCATCACAGGTCAAAAGAAGGATTGTTGTGCAGCTCAACAGCATTAGCATTAAACCTGACGTCAAGCCTTATGTGACTTAACGGATTAGTTGATTTCAAAATGAATATTTCCTGATATTTTACTGACCACATCACATCCAAGATGTTCATGTCTTTCTTTCTTCAGTCGAATAGAGATTAAGTCTTTAGAGGAAAACATTCCAGGATTGTTCTCCACATAATGGACTTTAATTGCAACCAACGTTTGAAAGTCAGAATCAATGCAGTTTCAAAAGAAGAGCTTCAGAGACTCTGACCGATCCCAGAGGAATAGGGCCAGTGGTTTGGCTATAAGCTTACCCTAAATAACTTTAGGGTTAGTTACTTGTAATTATGCATAATTTACTGGTATAACTAGAGAGATGGAGCATATTTAGGCCATGCCCACACGTAGGGCACAATCCAACGCTCTCCATTGACTTTGTATTGCGTGAAGTGGTCGCCTTGTCTTTTCTGATATGTGACAAGGTACAGCAAACAACTTCAAAGTCTAGACGTTTTTATAAGCTGTCAACCCAAAAAACGAGCATTTAAGGAGACAAACGTGGATACAATAAGACGTGAAGCATCAGCAGGAAGAATGGGTCATTTTTGGGCTCCTGACACCAAGTATGCCTACGTGTGCAGTAAACATGTTGTCAAATATCCTAATGTCAGTTTTATATATTATATTTCCTGTCGCTGATTACGTTCCCCTCTAGTGTGTGTAGTTCTCAGTGTAATATAACATGTCGCGCTCTGTCTCAATTGCCTGTATCCACTTGTGTGTCCTAAAAGCTTGTTTTTTGGGTCGACAGCTTATAAAAACGGCTGAGTTTTTTAGCTTGTTTTCTGTACACCTCGTCACATTTCAGCTTTTAGACATTGTTAGATTTTTTTGTAATAAGTCAGAAATGACAAGAAGGCCACTTCCCGCAATAGAAAGTCAATGTCAAAGTCAAGTGTCTCTATAATAAATACATGTAGTAAAACGTTTAACTACGTCACCGTAAGTCACAACTCACAAAGCCGAGGTATGGAATATCAAAAGGGCCAAAACGTGTGAAGCTCATGCATAAACGCGTAATTCTGGTTATTACACGGCTCTGTGAAATACTTGATTCTAATTGGTCAATCGCACATTCCAGTGGTTTGTTATTTCCAGTGGTGGAAAGAGTACTGAAAAAGCATACTCAAGTAGAAGTACTGTTACTTGTCAAAAAATGTAATTTAAGTAGAGTAAAAGTACTTGTCCTAAATACTACTCAAAGTAGGAGTAAAAAGTAGCCGTTGTAAAAGTACTCAAGAGTAGTGAGTAGTGAGTATTATGCTATGAACGTTAGTCCACCTTATACCCTGCTAATTAAAAATGTAGCTACTCTTTTATGGATGATTCTCAGTAAGAACAAAAAACATGAGATCACCAAAGAATATTTCAATATTTATTTAAATTTTTATTTTTAACTGTTAGCACAAAAAATACAGCCATGTAAGATTTGAGAAATCAACCAGTAATCTGGTAACATTTATGACAACCATTCTGTAGAGGTTTTCACCACTGATTATTTTTGCTTGGAATTAAAAAATAAACCTGATTTAAATATAAATCTGATGTTTTATAAAAGTTGTTCGCTATATACATGGCCTACAATTTTAAATCGCCATTTGAGAACACATTACATTAAAATATGCACTTCAGTAAGCTGACAGAAAGCAGGTTTAATGCGTTCACATGTTAAACAAAATCGACGTAAGGGACAAAAATCTAGCAGTGACGATCAATTACTGCCTAATGCACTTTGAAGCCTGGCAAATAATCGAGCTAAATGAAGAGTTTCCAGCAGATGGCACCGCGAGAATCCGTACCATTTATGCATGTATTAGAAAATGTAATATTCTGCCGTCCTGTTGTAATTGTTTAAGGCAATTTGACGATTGCAGTCATTATACAGTAGCCAGCACTTACTCCCGTTCATAAAGTGCGCGTGCCTCTCACTCTAGGCTGTTCGCTGTGGTTGATTTGACGGGAGTCACGCGCGTGACGCATGGACACAAAGGACTGATTATTCGTCTTAGCCAATCACGTTGACAGGTATAAATAAGCATAATGTAGCGACGGCCGATTTAGGGAAAATAGCGCAGTAAAAGTACCGATACATCACTTAAAATGTACTCAAGTAAAAGTAAAAGTACACTGTTTTTAAACTACTTAAAAAAGTACAATTCCTGAGAAAAACTACTCTATTACAGTAACGAGAGCATTTGTAATTCGTTACTTTACACCACTGTTTATTTCCAGATAACAACCGCTCATCCGGGTACTACGAGTTATCTTGACCGGTACTACTTTTGTGCTTAACGCTGGCGCCATCTTGTGGCTTAAACAGCCGTGGGTTACAATGGAAGACTTCCTTTATAACGTTTTTAATATAGATATTTTTCGTACACAAACGCATCGATTCAAATCAGAAGGCTCTATTAACCCATCGGAGCCGAGTGGAGCACGTTATTTGACGGAAGGCTGCATTTTTTTATGGACTTCAAAAACAGCTAACGTTACAACTACTGCTGGGATTAACGTTAGCCTGGACTTTTTAAATATAACTCTGATTGTATTTGTCTGAATGTCATTTACACCTATAATGACTTGAGGGTGAGTAAATCATAGGCTTGGTTTCATTTTTAGGTGAACTAACTCTTTCAGCATTCATTTTAACATTTAGCAGCAATAGATAAAGGCTTAAAGCAGGTTGGAACTGTTTTTCTTCGCGGAAGCTTTGCGTAAGAACTAATAAAATATTTAATCTCAAGACAATATTTTGTGTCTAATTTATTTAAGACTAGTAGTCGTGTAATAAGCGGGATAATGTCCACCCAGCCGGTTTTTATCGCAGAATAAACCCCTTCAGAGTGACGCTCCGCTTCGCGTCAGGGTCCTGATCACTCTGTCGGGGTTTATTCTGCGATAACAACCGGCTGGGTGTACATTATCCCTTACTTAACACATTGTTACGTGTTTAAGTGTCAGTTTCACACGTTTTGGCCCTTTTAGCCTTCCATACTGAGGGACAGTGAGAGCGGGACGAGGCCGGTCGTGTCTCACAACGACAGTGAGGGACGAGAGAGGACCAGGCCTGGGTTTTATATTGTGTTTTATTCATGCTTTGTGATAGGTGTGTGTGGCAGTCGTCAGTGAGGGGCTTTTACTTTGTATTTTCTTTGTTTTATTTGATTAAAAGTTTATGAATGTTCGCCGGTTCCCGCCTCCTTCCTCCTTGTTCTATGAACCTTTTTACAAAAGTGTTACTGATTTCCCCCTAAATCGCTCTACTGTGAACACTATGAGAAACACTTCATCACGGCTCTCCTCTAGTGTTTGTAATGACGTGATGGTGATATCATGATCTCAAACCTTTCTCAATCATTCCTGGGTTGGGCTCAAATCTCTCCATGAGGATCTGGGTTTGCTCAGGCCTCAGCGGCGGGTACAAGATCTCGTTCAGACGCGGGTCTCGCTGTTTGTTGTTTATGAATTCAGTCATCTCATCCAGGGTGATAAAGTTTCTGCTCTTCGCGCCACTGGAGAGAGACGTGAGAGATGTTGAGAGATCTCGTGAGACACAAAAAGGCTGCAAGGTTTACAGAGATAATCATAACGGCAGCATCCCAGCATGCAAATTACACAATGACTTTCAGGAAGGTTGTTTTTGTTATGGTTATGATCAATGCCAATTATCTTTCATTATGATTTTTTAAAATTGTAACACCCCCAAATCCAGCCTAATTACAACACTGATGCACTCGTGCACGCTCATAATACATGAATAATAAATAACGTGGATAGAACAGAAAAAATAAACATGTATAATAAATAGATAAAAACAAAAACTAATTTAAATAAAGTATAACAATTATTGTATAAATAAATAACTTGAAAAGAGATGAAAAATAAATAACTACATAACATAAAATATATAAAAGAAAATGAATAAATAAACAAAAACAGATAAAAACAATGTCTAAAAAACAAATAAAAAATAAATGTATAAAAATAGAAAAAATAAATACACAAATAACTAAAATAGATAAACAGATAAATAATTTTAAAAATATATATATAAAAACAGGGTATTAAAATGAATGCATAAGCAAATAAATAAATGGTTAAAAACTAAACAAAATAATAACATTAAAACAAACAAACAATAAATACATAAATATATGCATACAATAGATAAATAAATAAACTGATCAAACAGAACAAAACAGATAAATACAAACATCTATTTATCAATTTATAAAAAATAAATAAATAAACAGATTCATTAATAAATTGGAAAAAAATTAAAACAGATAAAAAATAAATAATCAAAGATATAAATACAGAAAAACTGACAAATAAAAACAATGTATAAAATAAATGTATAAGCAAATAAATAAAAAAATGTATAAAAATAGACTGATACATGTTTTATAAATAAATAAATAAATAAATAAATAAATAAATAAATAAATAAATAAATAAATAAATAAATAAATAAAAATGTATATAATAATAATAAAACATTGATAAATAAATGCATACATAAAATAGATAGATAAATAAATAAAATAAATGTATACAAAGTTAATGAATGAAAAGATCAAAATAAATTAGGAAATAGATAAAACCGATTTAAATAAACTAGAAAAATAGATAAATAATATACAAATTATATAATAAATACAATAATAACAAACAAACAAATAAACAAATAATAAAATAAATTAATAAAAAGGATACATAAAACAGATACAAGATAGATAGATAGATAGATAGATAGATAGATAGATAGATAGATAGATAGATAGATAGATAGATAGATAGATAGATAGATAGATAGATAGATAGATAGATAGATAGATAGATAGATAGATAGATAGATAGATAGATAGATAGATAGATAGATAGATAGATAGATAGATAGATAGATAGATAGATAGATAGATAAAGGATACATAAAATAGATACAAAAGAGATAACTAACTAACTAACTAACTAACTAAATAAATAAATAAATAAATAAATAAATAAAACAATTATAGCTAGACGGATGTGTAGATGGATAATAAATTAGGAAAAATATAAACCGAAAATAAATAAATAATTTTGAAAAATAGATAAATAAACAAATAAATATTTGTTTATTACATTGAAGGCATCATTAGCTATAGCGTCAGCTGAAAACAGATTCATAAAGACTTACAGATCAGCAAATATCTGGTTAATCTCAGATCGTGGGCAGAGGTTGCTGATGAACGATTTGTAAACGTCAGGGGTCAAATCCTCCAAAGGGATGGAGTCATTCTGCAGAGACAATCAAATAATCAAATACATATTCATATTTTTATCACACATTGTCCATTAAGTCCAGACACACTATGAGTCAAAACAATGAATCACTCAAAATAGGGGATCCAAACCTGCTTTTAATAATGTACTCTCATATTAATACAAGCAAAATTACTGAAGCTGGCCTCTAAATGAATTAGTTCATTCCATCTCAAGGACCATCGAGGTAACCTGACAACGAATCAATTGGTTCGTTGCGACAAAACCAATCCCGGACAAAGCTGTCAGAGAGCAAACATCATTCACTGTCATCCGCATGCTGTTAGACATTCATCTCCCACAGTAAACATTCGAAACATTCAGTCTGGAAGGCCACGCCAGCGCCCGAGGCCGATTAATGCTTTGTTGGTCAAAATATAAAAATAAAAAAAGCACATGAAAGGATGCGAATGCGAGTGAGTCAGAGGAGGAGGGCAGGGAGAATAACACCACGATGATTTCTCATTAGCTACACGCTTTTTTCCCTCCCGAGTCTCCCGGGGCCTTTTAACATTATGGATTTTGAAAATCTCCCTGTGTCTGCCGCTCAACCTTTATATTTGCCGTAAAACGATAAGGCAAACATATAGACTCCCCTTGTTGCTGAGAATGAAAACGTAAGATTGTCAGGCGTTTAGAAAGGCAACAGGCTTCAATCTGAAACCGCAGGTTTTTGGTAAAGCTCTCTAATTCCCTTCCTCTGGAAGAGCCCAGTCTTCCTCTCTGCCAGCGGGTTTCTGGAGCGATTAGCCGAACATATGCTCACCCGGCCGGACGGAAGATTACAGCACTCCAGTGCCGTTTCCACGCGCTTCCGGTCAGTCGAGAAAATGCGGAATATGCTGCGGAAAAAGAGAGAAACGTTAGGATTAAAAACTGTTGGTGTTCTGGTTTATCAGGTGCAAACCGTTGGTGCCTTACTTTTTCACAGGGATTCGACCCTCTTGGTTGGGCTGCAGCTTGAGTCTCGTGAAGCTGGAGATAAACAGAACAATTTCATAGAAAACATTTAATTTTTTGCCCTTGTGTCTCCATAACTTACTACTAACTGAGGAACAGGATACTGAACTGAGCAGTATAACAAGTGTACACACACACACACACACACACACACACACACACACACACACACACACACACACACACACACACACACACACACACACACATACATGACACATAAGTGATAGATAGGTGGATGGAGAGAGCAAGTGATGGGTAAAGGGAGTGATGGAGTGATAGATAGATGATGTTATAGATGGAGGGAGGGCAGGAGGGACACACACACACACACACACACATTATTAAATGTAAATGTAATGTTAAGATTTTTACCACAATGACAAACAATTTAAAAGGTCCTATTCATCACTTGTACATTTTTACATTGAATGGATGGATGGTTGGAGGGATAGACAGATGGAGTGATAGATGGAGGGAGGGATGGATGAGTGATAGATGGATGGATGAAGTGATAGATGGATGGAGGGAGGGAGGGAGGGAGGAATGGATAGAGTGTTATATGGATGGATGGATGGAGGGATGGAGTGATAGATGGGTGGATGGATGGAGGGGGAATGTAGTGATAGATTAAGGGATGGATCAGGGATGGAGTAATAGATGTAGGGATGGGGGGGAAGGAGGGAGGGAGTAAAATATGAATGGATAGAGGGAGAGATGGAGTGATAAATGGATGAGGGATAGAGGATGGATGGATGGATGGATGGAGGGATGTATAGATGGAGGAAGGGATGTATAGTTTGAAGGAGTGATGTATGGAGTGATAGATCGATGGATGGATTAGTAGATGATGGAGGGATGGAGTGATAGATGGTCAATGGATAGATGGTGGGAGGGATGGATGGATGGATGGATGGAAGGAAGGATGGATGGAAGGAATGATGGATAGAGAGAGAGAGAGAGAGAGAGAGAGAGAGAGAGAGAGAGAGAGAGAGAGAGAGAGAGAGAGAGAGAGAGAGAGGGATGAATGGATAGATGGATGATGGATGATGGATGAGTGAAAAATGGGTGGATGAAGATAGCAAGGGATGAATAGAGGGAGTGATGGAGTGATAGACAGATGATGTGATAGATGGAGGGAGGGATTGTTTGGATGATGGATCGATGGAGTGATAGATGATAAATAGATGGATGGGTGGATGGATGGATGGAGTGATAGAGGGATGGATGGAGTGATGTATGAATGGAGGGATGGATGGGAGGAGGGAGGGATGGAGTGATGTTTGAATGGAGGGATGGATGGGTGGAGGGAGGGATGGAGTGATGTATGAATGGAGGGATGGATGGGTGGAGGGAGAGATGGAGTGATGTATGAATGGAGGGATGGATGGGTGGATGGATGGAGTGATAGAGGCATGGATGGAGTGATTACCGTCCACACAGGGCTCTAAACACGATTGCTATTTACATCTCCTACAGTCTGAGCGCCGTCATCAGTCCCACAGTGGAAAACGAGCCATTATCTGTAACGGCTGGGCCGAATCGGTTAAGCAAAGAGAACGGTTCGGCCCGACAGTGGAAAAGCGGCTAATGACTCATTTGAAAAACTATTCAGAAAAAAAGTCCCCTTCTTTAGGTGTGAGCGTCTTCAGGTGAGAATGAACGCGCAGGTACTCACGCTTTCTCCAGACACGACTCTCTGACCATGTTCTGAGCGAGAAGGTTAGACGCCAGACCGAACAGCTCATCTGCCCACTCCTTTACCAACGACAGAGCACACACACAACAGGCATTAGACAACATTCAGCTCAAGTGTCCTGACTAAACTGCATGCTGCACAATATCTCAGTGTCAGAAATATATATCTATATATATCTCATGCTCTACATATTTAAAGGGACAGTTCACCCTGAAATGAAATTAAAGCCCTCTTTTACTCGCCCTGCTGTTGATTCAATGCCCTATGTCCTTCTATCCCTCTCGGACCTCAAAAGCGGAAATTTTAAAAATTGTCTTTAACGCGCTCCTACCTATAATGGCAGTGGATAGTGAACCAGGGGTGCTTCTCAATATCCCTCCTCGTTTCCTCCTCCGTCCTCCAACCTATGACCCGGAATCCGATGGAGCTCAGCCATCTTGTAGGAGATCTCAATTCTCTAACTGCACCACGAGGATGGAGGAGTGAGGAGTGAGGAGCTTCCTGAGGAGTCATGAGCGAGGATACACTGGAGTATACTTTGCGGTGTTTTATCGACTAAACGTGACGCAAGCATTATTCTCCTCCCACTTCATACGTATACCGTGCCACAGTTTATTAATCATTATTATTATCTTTACATGTACAAGACACAAATAGGTCAAATAACAACACCTGACAGTTGCAGAATTATATCAAAGCACACGAAAATGAGCGAAACAAATAGAAACTAATACTATACAATGAATAAAAAGCAGTTAATAACTGGAATTCGCCGTTAACAATAACTGGTAATATTGATTAAAATATGGACAAATGTGGTATTTTGTGGAGGCTGAAGCTTACAATATAAATAGTTATCTCTAATGTTCAAGAATCCCGACTAAATCCAGCGGTGCAGTTATCATTTATTGACGACACTTTGAAGTGACGCTAAAGGGAGCGAGGATATATCATTTTACTTATTCAATTCCTAGAAAAAAAGAAAGCTAGGAAAGGAAACGAGGATACACAAATAAGAATTGGGAAGCACCCCAGGTTAAAACATTACAAAAATTATACAAAAGTATGACGCAATGATGTGCAATGACCTTATAGTATGCCTCCTGGACACTTTCCATATATGGTGCACGTCTCACTGTATCATTGCGTCATACTTTTGCATAATTTTTGTAATGTTTTAACCTGGTCGCTATCCACTGCCATTATAGGTAGGAGCGCGTGCAGGACTATTTTTAAATTTCCGCTTTTGAGGTCCGAGAGGGATAGAAAGACATAGGGCATTGAATCAACAGCAGGGTGAGTAAAAGAGGGCTTTAATTTCATTTCAGGGTGAACTGTCCCTTTAATAAAACGTTCTGATGCTGAAGAAAACACCTTGGCGACGTCTTCTTGGAAGGCCATGAAGTTCAGGTACTGGATGTTGACCATGTCGGGTCCGGTGACCACCGTCAGCATCCGGTTCTCTATCCGGCCCACCAGATTGCCCACATCCAGGAGCTCCCGGAGCTTTGCTTCCTGAGGGAAAACAATAATGAACACTCTCCGCAGTAAAACACCTGAAATCAGCCAGTAAGCCTCTTTACGGCCGCTTAGCCGCCGAGATCTCGCCCACAACCGTTTCCCACGAGCGCTTTTATCTGTACGATAAAAACTGCTGAACACCTGCTGCTGATGATGATGGAAAACATTCAACACATCAGCTGGGTTTACTTCAGGACCCAGGCACTTACTTCAGCATGCAAAACAGTATATTTACTGAGGTATCCACTGTTTTGTAGAGGAGGGTCAAAATGACAATTTTCACATGAAATCAAATTACAGGGGGGTAAAAAAGAAAGATGGCAGCATTTTTGAACTATCACCGTTGGCATATAATGCAACATAGACTGCTAAAGTCAACAGATTTTACTAATAGACATCCCAATCTCGGTGTAGGAATAAAATAATGATGCTGTCATCTTTCTAAAGTCATTTTTACACCCCTGTAACTTGGCTCCAAATCTCAGGTGAAAATTGGCACTTTGACCCTCCTCTACAAAACAGTGGATTACTGTAAATATTCCATTTTGAAGTATAATTTACAGTGGATACATCAGTGATGTTTAATATTTTGGCTTTCATCACTATTCATGTTTGTCTTTCTAAAGAACATTTAGAAAATAAAAAAACTCTGGTTAAGTTGACACAATAGCCTTTTTATTTATTTATTCATTTATTCATTCATTCATACCATGGCAAAAATAAAAGTGGATAGAATACTTCCAAAATTGTAACATTGAAACAATTATTTTATGTAAAGCTGAATTAAAATAATATATATTGTGAAAAGTGCTATGCAAATAAACTTGAATTCATCTTGGAACAGAATGGGGCCCTCTCCAAAATGTTCCCAGAAGGTTGGGAGCATGAAATTGTCCAAAATGTCTTGGTACAGATTTAAGGAGCCAAGCCCAACCCCTGAGAAACAACCCCACACCATAATCCCCCCTCCAACAAAATCTACACTTGGCACAATGCAGTCAGGCAAGTACCGTTCTCCTGGCAATGGCCAAACCCAGACTCGTCCATCAGATCACCAGACAGAGAAGCGTGATTGGTCGCTCAGAGAACACGTCTCACTGCTCTAGAGTCCAGTGGCGGCTGCTTTACTCCACTGCATCCCACGCTTTGCATTGCTCTTGGTGATGTAAGGCTTGGATGAGCTGCTCGGCCATGGAAACCCATTCCATGAAGCTCTCTACACACTGTTCTTGAGCTCATCTGAAGGCCACAGAAGTTTGGAGGTCTGTAGCTATTGACTTTGCAGAAAGTAGGCGACTTCTGCGCACTGTGACCCTCAGCAAGCGCTGACCCTGCTCTGCGATTTTACATGGCCTTCCACTTCGTGGCTGAGTTGCTGTTGTTCCCAATCGCTTCCACTTTGTTATAATCCCACTAACAGTTGAGCGTAGAATGTTTAGTAGTGAGGAAATTTCTCAAATGGACTTAAATGCACAGATGGCAACCTATCAACCTATGAATAAATGTATCACAGATTTTATACATTGTAATAGAAGTGACTGGAAAACCTGAATTCAAAGATTTGGAGGGGTTTCCTAATACTTTTGCCAATATAGTGTACATCTGAAATGTAAAAATAAAAGAAACTCAGCCTGGTTGCTTTGCATTCAGATCAGATGCTCTGTTCCTGTCTGAGTGGGCGTTTGCTGGCAAGAATAAGCTGCAATGTGCATCCGATTTTATGCCAAAAAAAGCCTTTGCGTCTGTAGCTCTGATGCTCAGGTAGGGAGCCTCTCAGTAGTTTTGGAGCAGATCTTTGAATCCAACAAGTGTTTCTCACATGCAGCTGTTCAACAGGTGTGTTTTGGCCTCTCAGCTGGCAGCGGATAATTACAGCCCAACGCAGTGACTCTCCAATCAAGCGCTGATGTGCGAGTGTGATCTGTGCCACAGCAGAACCAATGCTTCAACAAATATAATGAAGCGTAAAAAACACTCACACTGCCAAACGTGTCTGGCTGCTTGCATGAGAAACGGTGCACTGGCAGCAAAATCCCAAAGAGCACATGAGCACATCACCAGGAACAAATGGAAAAGACACCAGACGGTTTTCCTTCAAGAAAAATCTAATGTTTTATCAATTTCATCTGTGACTTCACAAAAAACAATATACCTACAACAACACCCCCCGGAGGAAACCGAAGCCATTAAAGAGTCTAAATCCATCAGTGCTCACTGAGGGCTTCGGTAATTTCAAAGACGGTTCAATGAGATAAAATAATATTACATTTTGAATTGTCTTCATGCCACTTGAGGGAGAAAATGATTGAATGGCGCCACCAATGTCTCGCTCCAAACTAGCATTTAGATGCATTGCTTAATGGTGCTCGTAAATATTTTATTCAGTCGCATTCAATCGAAACGATGTGCAAACAGACTGTCACGCTCAACGCAGAGTATATCAAAGAATACAACTTAAATACAGTTGCTGGAATAACCTAAATAAAGCCAGCCATTCAAACGGCATTCACAAGCACTTTTACTTCCATAATGCAACACTTCATTTCATATCTCTGATGAAAGATTATTCAAAGCTCTTTCTGTAACATATAATGCACTATTATTTCAGAGAGAGCTGTGCTGGTACTTTACTAAGCTATCAAATGCATGATTTTTCATGAAACACTGAAGGGCCAGAGGATCAGTTCATGAGAACAACCTAGCAACTATCTGAGCAACCGCATAGCAACACCCTCGACTACACAGTCTGTGGAAGAAGTAATCTCCAATTGAATTGTATTGTAAAATTGTATTATAGTAATAGTATAGTCTACATTATTGTGTAAAAATATATAATATTATTACACGGCTCTGTGAAATACTTGATTCTGATTGGTCAATTGCGCATTCCAGCGGTATGTTATTTCCAGATAACAACCGCTCATACGGGTACTACGAGTTACTTGACCGGTACTACTTCTATGCTTAACGCTGGCGCCATCTTGTGGTTTAAACAGCCGTGGGTTACAATGGAAGACTTCAAGGCCGGTTTCCTTTATAATGTTTTTAATATAGATATTTTTCTTACACAAACGCATCGATTGGAATCAGAAGGCTCTATTAACCCATCAGAGCCGTGTGGAGCACGTTATTTGACGGACAGCTGCATTTTTATGGACTTCAAACACAACTACTGCTGGGATTAACGTTAGCCTGGACTTTTTAAATATAACTCTGATTGTATTTGTCTGAATGTCATTTACACCTATAATGACTTGAGGGTGAGTAAATCATAGGCTTGGTTTCATTTTTGGGTGAACTAACTCTTTCAGCATTCATTTTCAACATTTAGCAGCAATAGATAAAGGCTTAAAGCAGGTTGGAACTGTTTTTCTTCGCGGAAGCTTTGCGTAAGAGCTAATAAAATAATTAATTTTAAGACAATATTTTGTGTCTAATAATTATTTCTTTGAGAATAGTAGCCGTGTAATAAGCGGGATAATGTACGCCCAGCCGGTTTTTATCGCAGAATAAACCCCTTCAGAGTGCCGCTCCGCTTCGCGTCAGGGTCCTGATCACTCTGAAGGGGTTTATTCTGCGATAACAACCGGCTGGGTGTACATTATCCCTTACTTAATGTTGCAACAATCCTTATCCTTATGAAAAGAAAAAAACATTGTTAGGCATGTGTTTTCAGTTTGTTTTATATTATGTTGTTTGTGCACTTAATGTAATTCCATCATGCAAAAGTCAAATTGTTAAAATTAAAATCGCAATAATTTTTGATCAGGCATTGCTGCCTGGGTCTAGGCTGGATGCCAGCCGAAGTTAGCCCCGCCCACAACATTTTTAGGATGGGCAGTTCGGTCTGGCCTCGCTCCATAGAGGAGTAATTATCCCCGAACAGAAACTGTTCTGACCAATGAAATCCTCAGGGTGGGCTTTAGACGATGACGGACAGATGATCAACAGTAACGTAATCATCACGTCATCAAAGGGGCTTGGATTATATTTTTTCAAATCCTAAACGGAGAGCTTGTTTGTATGCATTCACCATCACAGTTTCTCTCAGAAATGATGATCATGTTGGGTAAGTACTCTGTGTATCATTAAATTACTTTATTTTATTACAACACCGGCAAAGATCGTGTTTTCCAGCCTGATACCAGCGCACGTGCAGAAAGGGTTGGCAAGTTTTTACAACAAAACCCGCCATCTACTAGCCCTAAACAATAGCTTCTCAGAGGGTTCTCCAGGGAAAAGTGTTTGGGGGGTAAAATGTGTGTTATTTTGGCGAGGTTGCCTGCTAAAATTCGCATTCATGGGTCTATATATCACATAATAGTCGCTTCAACCTGCGGACACAGAAAACAACCCGCAGAGAAAACGCGGACTTGGCAACACAGTGCAGTTGAGCTCTGTTGACATTTGACAATGCATCGCTCCGTTACTCTGATTGGTTGTTGGTCTATCCAATTGATGTCTTTCCTGGTTCGGTTAAAACACGCCCCATAATCACAGCCCAATGGAGCATCAGACTCATATTCTGACTAGAATTGAGGATGACCACGTCAGGCTAGCCAGGGTCCTAAAGGAGACCCAATATATGGCAGGGGGTCCTCGATTTCTCATGACATTGGCTACAATTTCTATGTTAGTAGATCACATGGGACTTTCCACTCCCATCTGCGCTTTTATGGAATCGCGTGCCCAAGCTAATTTGCCTTGTTTAGTAAATTTGGCCTCAAGATTTACATGCACACATCCTGAAAAGTGAAGCCGAATCGAATACACAAAGCTAAACAGTCAAATTGCACTTCAAATATTTTTTCTGAAGATGGTTTAAGCCAATTTAGGTAGTTCTTATCATGCTGACGGATGTTCAAATTTCTAATAACTTTAGTTTTAGTTAGTTATTCGATGCTGTTAAGGTGGTGTAACGTCGTGATTGACAGGTGTGCTTGCGAGGGATTGTGCAGGATTGTGCGTATGGGCAGGACCTTGATACCGCGGCTTCCCTCCTCGCTCTGAATGAAGTCATTGGCAGGGATTTATACCTGTATGATATTACACTGCTGTAGCCACGTTGAACCAACGGAAAATGGATGGATGATTCAGCTGCAGTGCCATCTACTGGTCAGACGCAGGAATTAATTCAGCGCGAGACCCTCACAGTGCATTATGGGTATTCTCTAGCCATTGAGCGTACATCAGTTGTACACACGTTGTTGCAGTGCATTGTGGGATTGATAAAGTGCAGTCGATAGCATCCACTATGGTTTCGGACACCACTACAAATGGCTGTCCCCTCAAACAATGCCCTAAGGGTGTACGGGGCGATCTCTACCTTTTTTACAGTCTATGGGAGACACACATCGTGCCTTTGTTTCAGACAGGATCTTCCCGTAGCCCTCATCATGACTCATGATTCGGTTCTGGCCCCGGGGCCCCTGCAGCCAGACTACGGTTACACTTTTATTTAAAGCAGTTTCCTCCGACAGCATGACAGACGACACAGGTTCATTAGTGAAAGACGCTGTGTGTACTGCAGACATGGGCTCTGAATATAGCACATGAATAATACATGCAGTTATTGAATATTAAATTGACTCTTTAAAAGGGGAGTTCTGTATGAACTGGACAGATGTGAGAGAGATTGGCTCTAAAAAAAGATCACGCCTGTAAATAGCCTACTTGCTGCATGATTATTTCCATTGCATGTTATTTTTCTGTCTCCCTTTACATTTTGCATGTAGCATTTAAAAAAAATGTATGATTCTCGTCATGCATTTCAACACGTCAAGCTCATGAAAAGACATTATTATCTCTATAAACTCTCTCACGTGTGCATGTTTCATGCAAATCTCCGTTTTATATTCTCCACAGGATGCCTGGGCGAAATGAAAGGTCCTGTTGAGAGGAAAATAAATTGGATTTAGATTTCTCTGCACACCTGCATATATTACAGCACTCCAGCATACTGACAGATACAGACGTGCAGACGGCCTTTTGTAATGAGAGACCTCTACATTTTCTATTAGACTGATGAAATTCGTCACTAACTCTGTTAAAACAATACATCGTTGATCATCACGGTGAAAAATCACAGTCAAGTTAATTGCTTTCTGCAGCGAAATCACAAAAACGACTGCCGATCTCAACCCTTGATCATTTAAACGTGCTGTTTAAGTTGAAAATAAGTGGTGCTTGGCCCTGATAAGCTCCTTATCATGATGTTACGGTTGCTAGGTGGTTGCTTAGGAGTTCTGGATGGTTGCCAAAGTGTTGTTATAATGTTCTGGGTGTTTTTTTTAGTTGGTTATGGACTACCAACCAAATCCAAAAGAGCATATTCTGATGATTCAGTGAAAGTCTGTGGGATTGACTTTTCTCATTTTATTGTCTGCTAATCAGGGATGCTTGATTAATCACAATAAACCTGAAATTGCAATATGACTTAGCATAATTATCAAATCTCAAAGGCTGGGAGAGATTAAATAAATATATGCACTGTGAGTTTCAGTGTGAAGCGCAGCATTGTGTCCTTTTACACGTGTGCCGTTCATGATCCAGTGTTTTCAGATTAAATACTATTTTTTTAATAGTTGAATATTACAATATTATACTACAGGGCTGTTGAATGCTTGAATCTGATTGGTTGATGAACGTATGAAGGTGTGCCGTTATTTTCAGGGAAAGCACGGCTAAAGCAGTTCCAGCAGGTTTTGACTGCCTTCCATATCACTCGGCCAAATTATTTCAAATGTCAAGATTTAAATGAATGTACACGTGAGCAGCACATGATCCTGTCTTTTTAGTGTCACAGTTTTAAGTATCAACGTAAAATTTAACTAAGGGCAATGGACAAATAATCATGAGAGCGCAATCCCATAAAAGCGCCAATTGAAGTGGACAGTTCTGCGTGTGATCTACTGACGACAGACAAATTAATGAACACAGATACAGCCGGATCATTTCCATAATGACCAACCTCCCCCCGTTTCTCTTGAAGCCAATACGGAAGTGATTTAAACTGCAATTAATCGACTGGCCACTAGGGACAGGCTCCAGAAGGAGCAGAATCTCATTGAGCCCCATGTTAAAATGTCCAACTTTACAGCAGAAAAAAACATGTTTACAGCCTGGTACAAATTGTGGTTTTGGTCTATACGGCTAATTTTGCCCTTCATGACAACTGTGAGGGGGGTGAAATTTTTTGTATATCTCATTCGTTCATATTATATAAAGCCTTAAAGTTCTGCATAATTAAGGGCGTGGCCACTTTGAGTGACAGTTTGGTTTTCGTTTGTCTGCTGTCTGTTAGTCATCACGTCACCTCAGCTCCGCCCACGTCCCGCCTCTTTGCCCATTTTCTGTTATCTGGGAGTTACGCGCTGGCAAGATGTCAATGGCCAGCTCGACCCTACTTTACGCTTCAAAACTGCTCTTCAGGATCCTATGGGTGACATCACGGATAACACGTCCATTTATTATTCCAGTCTATGTGACCAACACAATCTACCCGTTAGCATCTGGTTTAAGTCATGCTTTTTTGGGCGGTAACAAATAGCGCAAACGGCAGTATTTTGATGAGCACAAACCTTAGTAAATCACCTTGAGCGACTAATTTAAAGACTCTCCTCCCATACATACTGCATCTGAAAGAGAAACTCCTGCACATGCATATGCAATAAGATCAGCCGCAAAAATAACCCTGTCCAGTGATAATTTATCACTGCGTGTCTTTAGTAAATCATTTTTAATGTTTTTTAATGGCAAAATAGGGTTTGCGCTGGCGCTTATCCACATCTAGCCCTTCAGATGCAAAAACCTCCAAGTCCGTCTGACATTTTTCTTTTAAATAGGCTTTTTTTTTTAAATCAGGCTCCTATATTTAGATTCAGTAATTTTACTTTAATGGCAATCAAAAGGTTATTAGTCAGTTACTAAAATGCCTTGTATTAAAAAAATTCACTGATAAGAATAAAATGAGCAATATTTTATTGCTCATTTAAAAGAAAAATGCCAGATGGACTTAAAGGTTTTGCATGTGACGTCTTAATGTTAATAATAATACCTATTTTAGGGGCGATAGATAGATTAGATAGATAGATAGATAGATAGATAGATAGATAGATAGATAGATAGATAGATAGATAGATAGATAGATAGATAGATAGATAGATAGATAGATAGATAGATAGATAGATAGATAGATAGATAGATAGATAGATAGATAGATAGATAGATAGATAGATAGATAGATAGATAGATGATATATGAGAAAATGATATATGAATATATGTAGATGAATATCAGGAAAATAATAATAATCTTTTCCCCCCAATTCTGCCCTACAGCCAATCAGAAATCCTAAGGTTAGTGGGTTTGTTGAAATCACTGAATAGTAACATTGATGTGTTTTCCCTAGCAAACACCATTAACAATGGATCCAGACACACACGTACACACACTCCACCTACATCTGTGATAATCAAGGACGCCCCTGTAGCCTCTCTCCCTTTGGGCCTGGAAAGAATGCTCTGAAAAATGCATATTCATTATTATGATGGCGGAGCTGTTAAGGAGGAGGTTTTAAATCAGATGAGTCAGCGTCGATTGGCCCGCAGGCGATCTGTTTCCTGCTCTCTGCTCCAAAGCCAATGTCATTGTTGTCACCTTGTCCTCCGCGAGGCTCCTCGCCATGTTGGATGCCCTTTCTCGCAACCTCATTAGCTCCTGTGCCTTTGGCTTTGGTCACATACAGGGAGCTTTTCCACAAGAGTTTCTATGGCAACATGCATCAAGACCTCACTGCCTTTGGGAGCCGGATTTAACCAAACCACGCCGTATCAAAGTAAAGGGCCACAGTGCATCTGCTCTGACCACAATCATTAGCTTTGAGCTCGCTGGATCTCTTTCAAGCACCAAAGACAAGTGAATGACCTCACGGACAATGCCATCCTCCGTCATGTAGAGTCCAGCCTTTTCATCTGGCTAATAAGCAATTAAAACAAGCACGATGGATTAGTTCAAATGCTTTATTTTATAATGCTGATACTGTTGCAAATGCCGAATGAATAAAATGTAACAAAATGCAAGGAAGGTTGCAGTAAAAGGAGTAAGAAATAATCAGGTGTCTTATTAAACCAGTAGGCAAATATTGTATTGCAGAAAACATTTATTTACTGATTTAACGTTTTGACACCTCATAATTACACAGGCGAACAACCTCCTGAAAAGACCACATACTGCTTAAGAACTAGAGTTTCACATTCTGAAGAAAATGTAATTGATGTTATTAAGTATTTATCACGTCAGATTTATTTGTATGCCGTCGTTTCACAGCAGCTTCACAGAACTATACTAAATCAGTGTGACTATGAACGCATGAATAAAAACATTAATGAGTGAGAGCAAACAAAAACAACAATAAATGTGTGCACAAATCATATATTCAGATGTTTACATTTGTTTAGTCCAACCAATTTGCTTTAAACTACAAATTCTGTCATCTAGAGCTGCACGATTCTCCGGTTAGGAGTCTTCTGAAGAGAAGAAGTCTTCTCTAGTTTACTAGAGGTTATAACAAACTGTTGATTGCCGCAGTCTATGCCGAAGTCCCCATGAACTCAAAATGGAAGTTTTTTGTCTTTTAGTATGAATATGTTAAACTCACTGTTATTTATAAGCTAGTGTTGCTCTAAAACGATGATACAATTCACATTTTGACATTATAACGTTCAGATCTTACAGTCTCTCACTCTATTGATCAGTGGTTTTGATGACATCAGCTTCTCATCAGATTTTTTTGTCCAATCGTATGCTCTCATGAATCTGAATCTTCTTGAGGTCGTCCATTTTTAACACATCTTGATTTTCTCACAGTCTGACATTGAGATCCTACAGTGTGACAAGCAGTCATTAAGTCCTATTATAAATCGTACAGTGTGAACACGGCGTTATTCTCATTTATAGAAAGAAGGGAGTCATGTCTACTGGCGGCATCTAAACAACATCACACTCTGGTGCCGGATAAGTTACATATAAAAGTAGTCTTCTGGAAACGTATACATCCCAATATTCCCTATTTAAATAATTCATACGCAGAATAAATGGGTGGGGCCTGGTTGAGTTAATAAGAAGTGTGTTTAAACAAAGTGGCAACCTCACCCAGTATCTGTTGAAGACAATTCGGAAGTGACTTGAAGCTCCACTGTGTGATATTTTCCCCCATCTAGCGGTGTAAAGGTTTATGACCATCTAGTGAATATTAGTTTCTGTTCCTCTCAATTCTGATTTCGTTTCAACTCCTACGGTGGCCAATTTAGTCCAAGATTAACATGGCAATCCCCCTCTTCACATTCGACACGGTGCCATCGAGTGTTAAAACGCGAAAGGCGAAGCTTGAATTTACGGGTATGTCCCTCTTTGGCTAATGTACTTTCAAGATGGAGGAGCAACATGGAGACCGGCGTTCAAACCCCTCACCCGTATGTGTTTTCAATGGCATATTATAAACTTACGAGAATACTTTATTACTTGAAAGAAGTAAATATACATTAATGAGCACATATATTTTTGAAAGAACTAAGTGTTTTTAGCTAAGAATAAACTAAAAAAGTTACACAGTGTAGCTTTAAACTGCGGTTCATCGACTGACTCCAGAAGGAGCAGACTCTCATTGAGCTCCATGTTAAAATTCCCAACTTTACAGCAGAAAAAAACGTTTACAGCCTAGTACAAATGGTGGTTTTGGTCTATACGGCTAATTTTGCCCTTCATGACGACTGTGAGGGGGGTGATTTTTTTTAAACATTATATAAAGCCTTAAAGTCCTGCATAATTAAAAGCGTGGCCACTTTGAGTGACAGGCGGATAGCCATTTGTCTGCTGTCTGTTAGTCATCACATCACCTAAGCTCCGCCCAAGTTTTTTTTACAGTCTATGGTTTAAACTGATGGTTATGGTAAGGGATGGGACATTTCCCAAACACGCTTAAAGAGCTTGACCAATCACAACACACTGCTCCAGCCAACCAATCAATCAGAGGGGGGCTTCATAAAGACAAGAAGAGACTGGGAAGAGAGGAGCTGCAACAATGGAGAATATGGGGAAAATACATTCAAGTATGAAAACCTGTTCTAGTAGAAATTAAATCAAGACTCACTAGACTCCCGTGAAACACTCGGTATACCTTACTTTGTAAAAGGGCTCTTTAAACCTGTTCACTGAAAGGTTCTTTGGGGAAGCGTTCTTCTATCACTGCGAAAACATTCAATTTTGAGCAACAGTGATGCTTTTCTTAGAACAGCACTAATTACAGCACATTATTATCTGAGTTTTACATTGTAAAGTAAACCTGAGAGTGGGTGGAAGTCGCTGAAGCTGTGCTGAGATTAAAAGCGCACACAGCCACTGCAGAAGAAGCGTGTCGGCAGATGGGCGGACGGATTTCATGGCGCTGAGATGCGCTGCTGATCCTCCTCCAGGCACTTTTTTTGGGTTGAGAAGAAGTAGGCAGGAATCAAAGGCTATCCTCTTCGTTCTGACTGAAGTCCTACTGATTCTTCTCTCTGCTTCATGCTTGAACGGCTCATTACCCAAAGAAAAAAGGGGTGGTCCCTTGATTTGAACTAAAAATATATGCTCAATCAAAGACAGCACAATCCAACACAACTGAGAAACAAGAGCCGAACACAACTGAGCACAAGCCCACATGTCCGTTTGAGGAGGAAGCAATAGAGCGGTCTTTGACCGACCACGGATGCATTAATGATCAAATGTTGAATCAACTCAAAATCACAACCACATAAAAATCTCCTGGTGACACCTTTCTATCAGAACCAGCATTAACTTCTTGAGCAGTTTGAGCTCCAGTAGCTCCTCGTCTGTTTGATCGGACCACACGGGCCAGCCTTCGCTCCCCACGTGCATCAATGAGCCTTGGCCGCCCATGACCCTGTGGCCGGTTCTCCACTGTTCCTTCTTTGGAGCACTTTTGATAGATACTGACCACTGCAGACCGGGAACAGCCCACAAGAGCTGCAGTTTTGGAGATGCTCTGACCCAGTCGTCTAGCCGTCACAATTTGGCCCTTGTCAAACTCAATTTAAATCCTTACGCTTGCCCATTTTTCCTGCTTCTAACACATCAACTTTGAGGACAACATTTTCACTTGCTGATATATATAAGTCAGCAAGTGAAAATGTTGTCCTCAAAGTTGAAGTGTTATATATATAGACAGTACTTTTTTCCACAAAAACTTGGAGATAAATAATGCGTGTATGCCAATAAGCACACTTGGACAAACTACAGAGGACTTGGGGACTCTTATGGCAGAACGGGAACAGCCTTTCCACAAGGCATATGGTCATTAACAACAGCAGTGCCATTAGCAAAGCTCTGGTTGCTTTTCAACAGATGGATGCATGTAAACAACCCCTACTTATTGAGACGATCTGACTGGTTTTAATATGTATCATATACATTTATGACATAAACGTCTTGTTTTCTTCGCCATTTTTCAATGGAATAATTAACAGATTGTGATTGTTCTCGCTGTGTGCTTTAATGAGCAGCCTAGAACACGAAATGCTAAAGATCTGTGGAACAAGGGAAAGATGAACAGTTCCTCCTGTCTATTCTGTATTCATCTGCTGTCGGCTTCACAAGCGAACAACAACTCAATACCATCCTTCTTCTTTTCAATTAACAACACATCTTTAATGACTTACATAAACAAGTAATTCCAAACAAAAGCAGTAGGATATTTTTCATGGTCTCAGCGTACCACTGATTAAAATCTCATTCAAACTCCTCTCTCAGTAAAGCAGTAAAGATAAACAGCTTGCAATTAGAAGGTACTTGCTACTTTGGGACAAACAAAACCCAAAAGATTAGATTAGAAATGGTGAGCTTTCATAAACTCGAAAATCCCCTATATAGTGCACTGTTCTCCATCCCCTATATAGTGCACTGTTCTCTATCCCCTATATAGTGCACCGTTCCCTATCCCTTATATAGTGCAATGTTCTCTACCCCCTATATAATGCAATGTTCTCTATCCCCTATATAATGCAGTTCTCCATCCCCTATATAGTGCACTGTTCTCTATCCCCTATATAGTGCACTGTTCTCTATCCCCTATATAGTGCACTGTTCTCTATCCCCTATATAGTGCACTGTTCTCCATCCCCTATATAGTGCACTGTTCTCTATCCCCTATATAGTGCACTGTTCTCTTTCCCCTATATAGTGCACCGTTCCCTATCCCTTATATAGTGCACTGTTCTCTATCCCCTATATAGTGCACTGTTCTCCATCCCCTATATAGTGCACTGTTCTCTTTCCCCTATATAGTGCACCGTTCCCTATCCCTTATATAGTGCACTGTTCTCTATCCCCTATATAGTGCACTGTTCTCTATCCCCTATATAGTGCACTGTTCTCTATCCCCTATATAGTGCACTGTTCTCTATTCCCTATATAGCGCACTGTTCTCTATCCCCTATATAGTGCACCGTTCCCTATCCCTTATATAGTGCACTGTTCTCTATCCCCTATATAGTGCACTGTTCTCTATCCCCTATATAGTGCACTGTTCTCTATCCCCTATATAGTGCACTGTTCTCATTCCCCTATATAGTGCACTGTTCTCTTTCCCCTATATAGTGCACCGTTCCCTATCCCTTATATAGTGCACTGTTCTCTATCCCCTATATAGTGCAGTTCTCCATCCCCTATATAGTGCACTGTTCTTTATCCCCTATGTAGTGCACTATTCTCTATCCCCTATATAGTGCACTGTTCTCCATCCCCTATATAGTGCACTGTTCTCTTTCCCCTATATAGTGCACCGTTCCCTATCCCTTATATAGTGCAATGTTCTCTATCCCCTATATAGTGAGTTCTCCATCCCCTATATAGTGCACTGTTCTCTATCCCCTATGTAGTGCACTATTCTCTATCCCCTATATAGTGCACTGTTCTCTATCCCCTATATAGTGCACTGTTCCCTATCCCTTATATAGTGCAATGTTCTCTATCCCCTATATAGTGCACTATTCTCTATCCCCTATATAGTGCACTGTTCTCTATCCCCTATACAGTGCACTATTCTCTATCCCCTATGTAGTGCACTATTCTCTATCCCCTATGTAGTGCACTATTCTCTATCCCCTATGTAGTGCACTATTCTCTATCCCCTATATAGTGCACTGTTCTCTATCCCCTATGTAGTGCACTATGTGTAATTCACCATTCTATATATATAAAGAATACAGTGTCAGTTTCTGTCCTGTCTGCTGAATGTGGCCATCTCGGATTCTCCTGCGTGGCCATATGGGAAAGTGAATATTTACAATGACAACAATAAGCTTCAGAAACATTTACACATTTTCAACAAAGAAATAGATCGACTTCTGTCAGCTTGTTGAACCCATTTTTATTTCTACTATCATATAATGATGTCTGAAGCAGCAGTGAGAGCTCAGAGTGTGACAGTTTTTACGGTAACCAGATCAACATTGTGAACCAAATTCTTTAAAATTAAGTGAAAACATCAAATGAACATGCAAAGCAATAAAGTATATTTTCTTCCCTGAAATGAAGGAGAATGTGAATATTTGACCAAGTCAAAAACAAATGTAAGCCGGCATCCGTACGGAGTATAAGCAGACGCAAAATGCCATTAAAAATGACAAACTTTAAAGTAAAAAAAGTGATAAAAGCTCTTTGTGGTTTCTTAGTTTGATCGATTTGAGCAACAATAAACCACACAAAACATAGCATTTTAAGATAGTGTTGGTGATTCCTGTAATGATTCCTATGGAGAAAATCCCTTCCTGCCCTCCTTCTGCATTTCGCGCCTCAGCAGTGCCGTCACGGGCAAAACAACCTATTGGTGGAAGAGACTAAGTTTTGAACGCTTGTATCTTCTAAATGTGAATGTGATCATTGTTTCAGAACACTAGATAACAGTAATGCTAACATATTCATACTAAAAGACAAAAACTGTAAATATAATCCTCCTTTTCAGTTGTTTGTCAGGTCGCGCCTATGTTAAAGTGGTAGTTTTATATCCTACATTTTGTTTCTGGTATTCCAGAAAAAAAGTGTAAAAGAATGGTTAAAGCAGAGTTTAGTGTTTAATGGCATTCCTCCAGCACATTACGTCTCATTGGGTGCTGAGTGGCTCAATCGATCATTTGAGCATCGCTCCTTCAGACAGCACCTGACTCTCTCAGAATGATACAGCGTCTCATTCTCAGTCTGTGTAAATGGCTTCGACCTCTACATCCAAGGGTAGATGGACGGTTTGTTGTGGCTCGTGGACGCCTTCATATAAGTGCGCCTCTACAAGATTTATTCATCTGGCTTTGACACCAGCACACTGCGTTTCCCAGAATCACTCTCAGTCATGACACTCGAGTCGTACCGCACAAGAGAGAGAGAGAGAGAGAGAGAGAGAGAGAGAGAGAGAGAGAGAGAGAGAGAGAGAGAGAGAGAGAGAGAGAGAGAGAGAGAGAGAGAGAGAGAGAGAGAGAGAGAGAGAGACTGTGGTATCAAATGTTCTAATTTGTAACACTGTTTATTTAAGTTTGTGTTATATTGTGTTGTAATATTTTCTTCTATTTTCTTTATTAATACCATTATTAATTATTATTTATGTTCATATGTATTATTATTTATGTTATTCCTCGCTTTGGCAATATTGTATTTTTACATTCATGCCAATAAAGCAATCTTGAATTTGATTTTGAGAGAGAGAGAGAGAGAGAGAGAGAGAGAGAGAGAGAGAGAGAGAGAGAGAGAGAGAGAGAGAGAGACTGCAGCAATCACGACCACTTTCACTTCCTCTAGTATCAGCAGCTGTAGAGAAACTAACAAATAATAACCCATATACACGACTGGTCAAATGTTTGGAATATGTTAAGATTTTTTATTATATTCAATAAAATCCCTATTGCAAATTATTAAAGGTCCCATTCTTTGCGATTCCATCTTTCAAACTTTAGTTAGTGTGTAATGTTGCTGTTAGAGCATAAATAATACCTGTAAAATTATAAAGCTCAAAGTTCAATGCCAAGCGAGATATTTTATTTAACAGAAGTTCCCTTTCAAAGCCTACAGCGATCGGCCGGTTTGGACTACACCGCTGCACTTCCTGCTTTAATGACGCAACTAAAGCCGTCTGTTGAAGAACCCTCCGCCCACAAGAACACGCAAATTCGGGGGCGTTGTCCTTTTGCTCTCGCAGGTCGAGAATAGGAAGCGTTGTTTTTGTAGAGTGTGTTTGTCGCCATGCCATTGAAACGCTGTTATTTTCATCCCGGAATCAAATCACCTTTGTTTGGCCTTCCCACGGGCGCTGTACGAGATCAATGGCTACAGTTTATGGTTAACTCGGTTCCAGAAAATTATAATCACAATTTAAAACTATGTGCAGCACATTTTGCTGAGGACTGCTTCCTCAATCTCAATCAGTTTAATGCCGGATTCGCAGAAAGATTATTCATAAAAGATGACGCAGTTCCCTCTTTGTCTGGAGAAGGCGTTGCTTATGGACCACAACCGGTAAGTGTATTTTATTATTAAAGTCGGTCCGTTTAACAGTTTATGTAACTCATGACACAAAGTGCAACGCTGTTTAGCTTTGTTAACTAACGTTAGATGGTAATTGAAACTAATCCGAAAAACTTAGTATATAAAAGTGTAGTAATTCATTCAGACACCATCGATTGTTGGTGTTTGTAATGATCAGTTTAAACTACTGAATAGACAGCTTACCATTCTCAAACATCCAGCAAAAGTCTTTCCTGAGCAGGTTGTAATCGATCCTCTTCGATATTCTCCGGGTCTGATTCTGGCTCAAATTGATAAGGCAATATAGACATTTTTGCAATAACATTGAGCGCGTTATGGTAAGAGGCGGGACCTTTCCGGGCAAAGTGTGCTAAGCTGCTGTCCAATCACAGTGCGGGAAGCGCTGGTTCTATCAGGAAGCGCTGATAGAACAAGGAAATCATCAGGCCGTTTTTAGGACAGAGGAAACAGCGGTATACAGATAAGTCAATTGTGTGAAAAATACTGTGTTTATTTACACGCGAAACATGAACTCATGTTATATTGCACACTGTAAACATAATCAAAGCTTCAAAAACACGCGAAGAATGGGACCTTAAATACAATTACTAAGAAATGTTAAAATAAATCTGATTTTTCCTGTCTTTGTTGACACATGATCCTTCAGAATTCATTGTAATATGATGAAGAAAGATTAGCGCTTGCCCTCCGACTTGCTGCTCAGATGTATTGCTGCAGATAAAAATATGGTAATATACGGTTCCTGTTGTATCAGAAGCTCAACTTTCAAATACTTGGTGAGCATTGCTGAAAGGGTTTAGCGTGCTTTCTGAAGCCCTTCCCCTTCCCCAGCTCCACCTGTATAGATCTTGTCTATGTATTGGCAATAGCAAGTACTGTACGTGCTCTACAGCAGCAGCGGAGCAGATATATTCCACCAAGACCAAACATATCAACATTGTCATATCAATTACCAGAAAGCACACCTAAAACAGATGCCTTCACCAGAGTGTCTTTCTGCAAATTTTTGGTTGCATGATTAGCCACCTTTCACAAACGCTTGTGGATTTTTTTTAGCCTGACGTGGTCATCCTCAATTCTAGTCAGAATATGAGTCTGATGCTCCATTGGGCTGTGATTATGGGGCGTGTTTCAACTGAACCAGGAAAGACACCAATTGGATAGACCAACAACCAATCAGAGCAACGAAGAGATGCATTGTCAAATGTCTACAGAGATCAACTGCACTGTGTTGCCAAGTCTGCGGTTTTCCCGCGGGTTGTTTTCCATGTCCGCAGGTTGAAGCGACTATTATGTGATGTATAGACCCATGAGTGTAAATTTTAGCAGGCAACCATGCCAAAATAACACATTTTACCCCCTAAACGCCATTTTTTTCCCGAGAACCCTCCACTATTATTTTGGGCTATTAGTTGGCGGGTTTAGTTGTAAAAACTTGGCAACCCTGTCTGCACGCTGGAATAAACGATCTTTGCCGGTGTTGTAAAAAAAAGATTTTAAGGATACACTGAGTACTTACCAACATGATCATCATTTCTGAGAGAAACTGTGATGGTGAATCCATACAAACAAGCTCTCCGTTTAGGATTTGAACAAATATAATCCAAGCCCCTTTGATGACTTGATGATTACGTTACTGTTGATCATCTGTCCGTCATCGTCTAAAGCCCGCCCTGATGATTTCATTGGTCCGAACAGTTTCTGTTCTGCATTATTACTCCTCTATGGATCAAGTCCAAACAGACCGAACTACACCAAGCTCAAATGTTGTGGACGGGGCTAATTTCGGCTGGCATCCAGGCTAGAATTTTTCCTCCATCCACATCTAAATCAATGGCTCTGCAGCGTAAACTCAAGTTGAAACAGGCCTGCTGTTGAAATGACTCCTCATAGTGTTAGTGTGTTTCATTTGGCACCAGTGCCATTCTCTCATTTCACCGACACAAATAACGTCCATGAGCGTCAGGAAAGAGTTCACCTGGGAGACCCGCAGCCCACGGGCTCCATATTTAGATCGGAGCAGTCCAGATATAGCGTGGGTGCAGATGTCTGTCTGCCTGTGGCCATTCCACACCAGATTGCACAGACCATTACCCTCATAGAGAGATGCTTATCACCCACAAGAGCTATTAACCTATATAGGGCCTGGGAAACAGCACACTGCCATAGTAATAGCTAAACATCCTTTACAAGGGCATACTTATAAACGGATGTAAATGAATGAAGGAGAATGGCTGGAAAGTTACTCCTGCATCTCTAACAGGGACACCCAACTTTTATAGCATCCCACAAGTATCTCTCTCATTTTTACTTCATAGGCATCTCAAAAATGTCTTCAAGGAGTTATAAGCTAAAGCAACAGGTGCAGAGATTAAATTTTATATTTATATTTTTTTACAGTCTGCAATAATAACAGAGTGTGAATGATTATATTTGTTAAAATTATTTAATGAATGCCGCCTTACTAGGACAATAGAGCCCTCCCTAAACCTACACCTAACCGATAAACACGATAAGCACACGTTAGACACTTTGTTACCACTTTATTTCCATTTTTATTAAAAATAAATGCATTTCTGATCTGATCAGAACCAGCATTAACTTCTTGAGCAGTTTGAGCTCCAGTAGCTCGTCTGTTTGATCGGACCACACAGGCCAGCCTTCGCTCCTCACGTGCATCAATGAGCCTTGGCCGCCCATGACCCTGTGGCCGGTTCTCCACTGTTCCTTCTTTGGAGCACTTTTGATAGATACTGACCACTGCAGACCGGGAACAGCCCACAAGAGCTGCAGTTCTGGAGATGCTCTGACCCAGTCGTCTAGCCGTCACAATTTGGCCCTTGTCAAACTCACTCAAATCCTTACGCTTGGCCATTTTTCCTGCTTCTAACACATCAACTTTGAGGAGAAACTCATTTTTAACTTTCTGTCTAATATGGGATATGTTAGGCAGAAAGTTAAAAAAATTCTCCACAAAGTAATACAAGAAACAATTTTCTCCTCTTCATCACTCACAGAAGCCCCTTTCACACTGCACGTCGGACCCGCAATATTCCCGGAACATTGCCGGGTCGCCTTCTGTGTGAAAGCAACCACGTCCCGGGATTGATTACCGAATTCGACCCGGGTCGGGGACCTAGTAACATTGCGGTATTCGACCCGGGACGAGCGCTGTGTGAACAAAAGCCAAAACTAATGCCGCAACGTGTACGTAGTTATCGTGCGACTCCTAGAGCTTGTTTTTTCAATAATACAACCCTGCAGTGCCAGAAGAGCTCGTCGGTGTTTTAAACGCAGAGAGTGTTCGTATACAAAAGAAACTAAAATTAAACAAGCAGAAATGAGCGCAAACTGGACACAAGTCGAGACCACGGAGCTCCTTACTATCCACGCTGAAGCTGAGATCGCTCGCCGTTATACGTCACATCAGGATGTCACGTGTCAACTCGACCCGGGACCGTTACGGGTTGTGTGTGAAAGCGCACATATTACGGCATTTCGCTGGCAGTGTGAATGGACCAAATCTAGCGGCCCGGGAACAAATGCCGGGTCGCATTATCCGTGTATTTGCTGGAATCGCAGTGTAAAAGGGGCTTAACAGGAGCCATGATGAAGAGATTATCTGTGTTATACACTTCACCTGTCATAATGTTATGCCTGATTGGTGTGACACTTATGATTCGCCTTTATGGGTAAATAACTAGAAGAATATACCAGTGCAGTGCATGGTAAAACTATTTGCGCTACAAACCAATGTTTATAATAATTACAGCAAATTTAGCAATAGATTAATATAGAAGAGTCACGTTCAAGTTACAAATGGCCGCTCCCCTTGAGTTTAAATTTGGCATACAAAAGGAAGTTGCATTCCTTGTTGTGACAAATATCCGAGTGAAACTGCTTCTCAAACAAGAAACCATGTAAAGTGGGTCTTGATTTTGCTCATTGGGAATTGATTGGATGTTTTTGGTTTGCTATTGGTCGATCTTATGTGAGAGACAGGTGGCCCCGCCCTCACACCAGTAACATATCATCAGAGACGTTCATCCAAAAAAAATGTCCATTTTAAATTTCATGTTGACTTTAAAATAAGGTTGACTTGAAAAAGACTCAGGATTTATTTAAGTGACAGCTGAACTTTCCTTTTTTAGTTTTAAAATACATTGGAAATAGTATTGCTATTGTTTAGCATGTTGTTTGGCGTAGTTTGTGTGTTTAATAATATAGTCTTACCTTTGGCGTTTTGGTGCATTTCCCAGTTCTTGCATCTTTGATGTAGGTGATGTCCAATAGGTCTGTTTCCTGAAAGAGAGAGGGGCAGATTTTATGTCACAGCGCACAAAAACAATTTCATGCTGTTGGAGCGAATCAATATTACGTTAAATATCACAAAAGCCATTCAGATGTCACACGAGGTAACAGCATGGGAAATGTTGACAGAGAAAACACTGACAGAAAATCAAGAATTAATAATTAAGCAGAGGTCAAACACTGAGACTAACTCACACACACAGATCCAGATCAAAGAAATAATCGAATGACTCTCTTAAAAATACATTCCTAAGGAAATGATGCAGGGCCAGAGCGCCGCATTACTTGCGTCTGCAGTGTGTAATGGACACGCTGATAGATATGCTTTCTGACAGCTGCAGCAGGAACGAAAGCTGACGGCGTTCTGCTGCCACTGCTGAGCTACAACTGAGCTGGAACAACACAAAGAGGCATTTGCTCTTTATACTCATTTGTGCAACACGGCAATGAATGAGAATAAAAATAGAACATCATTTGTATGACGGTAAAACCTGAATGTGCTCATATGCTCCAGGAACAATTCATAACGTCTGACATGTAGAGGTAGTGACCTTGTTGTGACACTCTACTTCAAAAACTAACAGCAATTCTGTTAATTCCTTAATTTTAATTATGCATGCTTTTTATGATCTCATAAAATAATCTATATACTTTAAAAGAAAATTATGGATCACACCTTAGAGCTATTTAAATGAAACAAGACATATTTAAACCATATATTACCTCAGGAGCGAGTGCTGTTTTGTATATACATTTTATAAATGTATACTTTTAAAAACAAGGACTTAATATTGAGTATCCTACATTTTATTATACACAATATCCCTAGTTACAACCAGTTTTACCTCCATTAAGTTGGTTGAGTGAATAATTCAATGACTCAACACAGTTGAACTTCGTTCCTGAATTAATCAGTTTTTCTGAACAGATCAGGCTGTGTGCAAAGGGATAATTCACCCAAAAATTTAAATTAGCCCATGATTTATTCACCCTCAAGCCATCCAAGGTGTTTTATCCATCTTTTTGTGAGTATTGGAAACTTTCAGCCTTCTTTTGTTTGACAGACGCTACATTTTTATTTTTTATGAGCTGCCAAGATTTTCAAGGTGCTATATTTTCCTACTTATAGACTAATGTATTTGGAACAAAACTTTACTTAATAAATATATATTATCCTATAATCAACTGTTTAAATCTAAGGGACTTGGAAAATGTGTTCCTTTAATGCACCTTACAGAGAAACGGTGGTTTAACCGGAATACAAATATAGGCAAATTCTGTCATGTGACGCCACACTTATTTGCGTTAAAGCCCCTTTTCTCAACAAGAAGTGTTTCCAAACCACATTTAAAAAAAGTATCGATAACTTCAGTACTTGTGCTTATGCCTAGCGTGACCTTTCCAATGTGATTACACTTTCTGTGGTGTGTCGCAGAGCAGCGCAAGATGAGCAATTTAGGTTAAAAAGGGGGTTTTTTGGGAGGGGGGAGGTTTGTCTAGATCAGACTCTATTCCTCTGGGATCGGTCAGAGTCTCTGAAGCTCTTCCTCTGAAACTGCATTGATTTGGACCTTCAACCGTTGGTCCCCATTGAAGTCCATTATATGGAGAACAATCCTGGAATGTTTTCCTCAAAAAACAATCTCATTTCGACTGAAGAAAGAAAGACATGAACATCTTGGATGAGATGGGGTGAGTAATATATCAGGAATTTTTTATTTTGAAGTGAACTAATCCATTAAACGCAGCCTCGATTGAATGAATGATTCAGTGACTCCTGAATGAATCAGTGTTTCGAACGAATCGAGTCGCCACCTACTGGTGTAACCTCTAGAAATAAAGACTGAACATCCCAACCTATAATACACTGACAAACAGCCTGTCTGGAAGAAAAGACAAATATATTCGATATAACTGGTTTTACACATAATATAGGCCTATATGCACATTATTGGACATTAAAAACTTTCCCTAAAGATAAACTGACCTCTAGTCAACTGATATGGATCTTGTTTAATCACATTATAACTAATTATAATATAAAAATTTGTCGGTTATCATTATTTCTATATTATATATCTGTTCATTCCTGACACACAGCCCTCGCTGACACACTTGTGCGTGTGTGTGTGTGTGTGTGTGTGTGTGTGTGTGTGTGTGTGTGTGTGTGTGTGTGTGTGTGTGTGTGTGTGTGTGTGTGTGACACACTTCTGCGCAGTCTAAGGGTGAGGACAGGACAACAGACTCCAGATTATATAAAGTCAACCTGTGTGTCATTTGTTCGGCGCGTTGACCTGGAACATTAACGCAGGACGAGAAACACGTCTCCTTTAATATTCACTAGGCCACGAGGTCGTTCCCAACTCAACTCACATTTATTCCACACCGTCAGATAACTTTGAAATGAAAACATAACGCACAAAAGAAGCTGGAGGATATTTGAATGCGGTTTTACTTTTTCTGATCATGTCATGCATGCAATGACGCCATGCATTGCAGAGCGCCCCATAATATGACTATGTAATATTTATGATAATTGCAAGTTACAGCCAAGGCTATCTGAATAATGAAAGCATCTCTCAGTCAACCGGTTCAACTATGAAAATGCGCGTATGGTGGCGAGCGCTTCGCCAGCGCCATGGCAACAGGAGATGAGGTGGTCCATGACGGGGAGTTGGGCTAAAGCAATTTGAAGACAGGCACCATGGCACCGTTGAAATCAGCTTGCAGAAGACGTCACTCGCTGAAAATCCATTGAGACTACATGATCAAATATCTGTTAGTTCAGCAGAGCAAACCGCAGTCTATTGACTCTCCATCCACAGAAAACTCACAAACGTGCTATACAATGTTCAATAATGAAGCCGGTTGTAAGTGACTATGATTTGCTCGTCTCTCGCAGGCGACAATCCGGCCTGCAGTGCGTCTAAATATAGAAGATCATGCATTGATTCAATAGATGCTGGCTTTGCATAACAATACAGGATGCTATTGCATTACTATAGGCCAGAGGCGCCTGCTCTGGAATTCCTCATGTATTTTATGGACAGGAAAAACTGTCGGGTTTGTTTTCATTGCTTTCATTGATTTGCTATCTAAAAAAACAACTGTGAACTGGGGCGTCTCCGTCCATGTGTGTGTGTGTGTGTGTGTTATACACATGATATCAGGGTCAGCCTGTCAGGAACGTGTTCTTAGTGATTTCGATTTAGGGTAGTTTCACCTGGACATGCTTTTGTTGGGCCCTATATGAAATCCGTTTAATTTTTTCCGCAATTCTGTTTATTTCCAAATTCTGTTTCTATATATTTTTTTGGTATTATTTTTAATGTTTATAATTAAGTTTTAGTCTAATTAGTTGAAACATATACAAATTAACAACAATTTTATATAATATTTCATAATTTTAACAATGTTTTACACACATTTTTACATGATCCAAATTCTATTTTTTTCATTTGAATTTCTCTGCATTCAGTTTTTTTCCCCTCTCGTTAACTTTTTTTCTTCCTTCATTTAATAGTTTAATTAAATTTTTATAAATCACAAAGCATGTCTAATTAATTAAAAAAATAATGAAACATACAATTTAAAACAACCTATTACAACAACTTACAAGTGTAACAAAAATGATGTTGAAATATTTATGAAATATTTTTTCCAGACTCCATTTTAACGGTTGAATTACATTTTTAGTATTTAAATCAATCCTGTCTAATTAACTGAAATAATGAAACAATTTAAAAAGCAATCTAATAAAAAGTGTAACAAAATTTGCATGTTTAGGACCCAAATGTTTTTTTTTTCTGTTTTCTGAATTCCCTTTTAAATGTTTTAATTACATTTTAATAATAAAAAAACATGTATAATTAATTGAATTCATAAAACTCAAATTTAATTCATTTTTTATGTCATAAAAAAATACATTCTATGATTTTTTTTTTCTTCCAGAAATTCTGTAATTCTGTATTTTATTTTTTCTGGCAAACAAATGAAGCCATTAAACATTAATTTATTTGATCGTTTAATCATAAGTGCTGCACAACAGAGTTTTACTGATAAAATTATGGAAGACAAAATTGATTATTCCTTAAAAAATAAAGGTTTAATCATTTATTATTAATATTAGAGTTAGTATTATTATTATTATTACACTGAGACTAAATTCTACTGTACAACAGTGATATATTTCTGTCACAATTTCCTCAAGTTAAACCGAACTTTTATTTTGACGGGTGAGTTTCTGTGTGTTTATGATATGACGATAGTTTTCCTCAAATGAAAAAGTAAAACGCTGATGAAGTGACTCTCAGAGCGGCTCTGGAGACACAGATTCAAAGGGCCTTTCCTTCTTTTGTTTTCATCAATATCTATAAGCCCTGACGCTGAGCTTAAGGCAATAACTGAACACAGTTTGCTGTCCTTCGAGTCCTTCAGCGTCCGTCACAATTAGCAATGTTTTATTCAATACCATCTGCTCTCAGAAGATTGAGTCACTCAGATGAATATTATTCTGATATTACTCACTGCTGCTTTCACAAACTCTGCGTGAGAAGTGATATATGAATACACACGCACTCGCTGAATCCTAATCGATTCTCTTATATAAAAGGGCAAGACGATATGCTGCCAAATACATTCAACTTACATGACCACACTTCCTGTGGCGTTCGCAGTAGATCAACTTACATTTACACTGTAAAAAAATATGTTTTTCAAAGATTACTGGAGTACATGTTACTTGCTGTTTCTTTATGATTAGGGGCTCAAGAGTGTAGAGCTGAAAAAGAAATAAAGATCAAAAAGATCAGCCTGCTCCCCTAAAACTGATCGAGCAGACCAAACCGTAAGTCGTAGAGACTTGAAACTTTGAGGGCTGGTAGTACACACACCCTGATCGGCCTGACGGGGGCGCTACAGCGGTCAGAAAAATGAAACCGCTCATCATAACTAAACCGTTAGGCGTAGGCTCAAGCGTCTTATTTCGTTGGAAACCTTGGCTCAAGACGGACTTTTGGATGTGATTGTCATTGTGAAACAATTATTTATTTATTTTTTTGGATAGGACAATATTTTGCCGAGATGCAAGCATTTGAAAATCTGGGGGGTGCAAAAAAATCTAAATACTAAGAAAATTGCCTTTAAAGTTGTCCAAATTAAGTCCATAGCAATGCATATTGCTACTAATAATACATTTGTTATATATTTACAGTTGTTTTATGGAAATTTACTAAATATCTTCCTGGAACATGATCTTTTATGCCAAAAGTCATTATGATATTAAGTAAAGAAAATGTTTTGCCACAGATTTACCTGTGAGAATTATGACCTGTTTTGTGGTCCAAGGTCACATATGTAAGAGCTCAATTTAAGGTCACTCACAAGAAAAAAATTCTGACGACTGAACACTTGGCGTATCTCAAAAAACATGGCCGCCATCAGCAAATTAACTTTGAGTAGCTATTAAATCTGGTGGGCAAGAATATTTGAACAATATCGGCCAATAGGACGCGCAAACAAGTTTTATGCTTTTATTTTCAAGTGGTGTTTTATATACACACACACACGTTGGTCTATGTGGTTTACAGGGACTCTCCATAGGCGTAATGGTTTTTATACTGTACAAACCGTATTTTCTATCCCCTTACACTGCCCCTGCCCCTAAACCTACCCATCACAGGAAACATTCTGCATTTTTACTTTCTCAAAAAAACATCATTTAGTATGTTTTTAAGGCCATTTGAATTATGAGGACATTTGATATGTCCTCATAAACCACATTTATAGTGTAATACCAGTGTAATACCCATGTAGTTATACAAATTTGTGTCCTCATAAACCACATAAACAGGCTCACACACACAAACACACACACACACACACACACACACACACACACACACACACACACACACACACACACACACACACACACACACACACACACACACACACACACACACACACAATACTCATATCATTTAATAGATCTCTTCATACCAAACATTTTTTCCTCATGAATCACTGCTGTCAATCAAATCATTCATTAAATATTCACGATTATGTAAGACCTCCCCTTTTGTGAATTAGTCCTAGGGTTTATATAAAAAAATATCTTAATAAAACCAAAGCAGTAATATTTACTGGGCTCTCCAGATCAATAATCAAAAAAAAGTTGAATATTACTCCTTGGGCAGGTATAACAGGGTCATTTAGGAAACGGGTGCAGCAAAATGTACTCGAAAGCTTATAGATCCTAAACAAAGCTCAGAACTCCACAAAAATGAAAAAAACATTCTAAGGAAGCAGCAAACGTTCATGGAGATCAGACCATATGAGATGCTTTAACGGCTAAAAAGCTTTAAAGGCACCCTGAAATCAAAATGTACGTTTTCAGCTTTTAGTATGACAATGTTAACCTTAAAGGGTTAGTTCACCCAAAAATGAAAATGATTTCATTAATTCCTCACCCTCATGTCGTTGGACACTCGTAAGACCTTCTTTATTCTTCAGAACACAAATGAAGATATTTTTGTTGAAAGCTGAGAAAGGCTTCAGAAAGGCCTCCATTGGCATTCAGTCCATTCCCACTGACCCACTCACAAGACACATAAAGGCACTAAAGACTTCGTTACAAAGTCCATCTCACTACAGTAGATGTACAATAGTTTTACAATGCGACGAGAATAATCTTTGTGTGCAAAATAAATCTAAATAATGGCTTTATCCGCCAAGTTATTGTCTTCTGTGTAGGTCTCTGACGTGAACTAACGCGATAGCGGCTCCTCCTCTTCCGGGTCATGTGTTGAACGGCGGAGCTGCGTCATATTCTCGCGCATGCGTCGAGTTCACGTCAATAACTTGGTGGATAAAGTCGTTATTTAGATTTGTGCGCACAACTATTCTCGTCGCATTGTAAAACTATTGTACAGCCACTGTAGTGAGATGGACTTTGTATCGACGTCTTTAGTGCCTTTATGTGTCTTGTGAGTGGGTCAGTGGGAATGGACTGAACGCCAATGGAGGCCTTTCTGAAGCCTTTCTCAGCTTTCAACAAAAATATCACATAGCAAACCATATGTGATAGGAAACAATTCAGTGTAAATATGCTTTCAGTTGAGGCGAATGAAGTCTGGTTTGATGTTAGTTTCAAGCACCGCAGCAGCACACAGTCGCAATACAACAAAAATTATCAAACCTATTTTAATTCAGCACAGAATGCTGTATTTCAAAGCGATATGGAGGAGATGATAAACGATTAGAGGAAACTTAGCCGAGAAATCTAGATGCACCCTAGCGGCAGCAAATCTAATCTGCCCGCGAGTGTCGTCTAGTAACTCTCAATACCCTTCTGAGCTGTAAAGGCCAAACTCTTGCCGGGCCAATCACATCGTGTAAAGTCGGTGGGCGGGGCCATAATGACGACGGCCGAGTTGCGTTTGCGTGCTTCTAGTAAACACAGAAACTGGCGAACGGCGGTCTTTCGAATCAGCTTTGACCGCGACTCTGGAAGACTTGGAGTTAAGCTTTTCTCTGAGAAAAGAACAAAGAACGGCACTGAAGTCATTCTTAAAAAGGGAAGATGTGTTCAGAGTTTAGCCGACCGGATACGGTGAATCTTTAATCTATCAGCGAGCTCTGCTTCACATTCGTTGCTCTGGTTGGTTGTAGCGCTATCCTATCGCGTGCAGAGGGAGTTTATAAGACAACCGTTTATCCGCCCCTCAGATTGAGCTGCCAATGGTGAGTTTCCAGACCAAACATCTTGATGTGGGTCTGACTTGTCAGGCTAGAGGAAACTGGCTTTACCAAACAGAAAGGCTCTAGTCAAACTGTGATATTAACGAAACGCTATTGGCTGTTTCAAAAAAGGGGAGGAGCTGCTAACAGCTGGAGCATTTCAGGGGAAATCACGTCAACACGTTGAATAATGCGGCGTGTTTCAAAGCACTTCAGCGGGGCTGTAAATCATATATTTCCTTTGGTAAATTGCCTGTATTGGCTGTTAATGGTCTTTCCATCTCTAAGTGATGACATGCTTGCTAAATAAAACAATATATTTTATGCATAATGTGCTTAAAAGCCTTAAAACGCTTGAACCCCGATAACTGCTGCTCACAGCTATATTAATTTGTGAAATTGATGTGTGATAATTGTTTCAAAGTAAATCCTACACCATTATTTCCCCCCTTGGAATGACATGTAAGACCAGGGACACGCATCAGTTTTGAACTCATGTAAAATTGCATAATTCTGTCTGAAAACACTCATCAAAAGAGGTGAATTAACATGAAAAAGGAAGGAGTCCAAAGTATTTTTAACATGCTTTTCCAGTTCAAAATCACTGTCATGACAGGTGAGCGCTTCATTTGCTGAAAACATTTAAGCGGCTCATGGCCTTCATCTTCTAGATAAGAGTCGCTTGTGCTTCCTGACGCCCGCCGCGCTGCTGTAAACGGCACAATGAACCGATGTTATCTTAGCAACTGCGCTTGTGAATCTTGAGTAATTATTGTCTGGTGTCCCATAGAGCAATTCTGCCTTTTAATACAATGTGACTTCCTGTTCTGCTCCTCCTCACCCACACGTAACTCTAGATCCTTTCAGAGCAATTACTACTGAGCACAATCTATTAGATGCTGTTTATCAAATCAGCAGCTCCAGGTACATTAATCAAGATGAACGCTGAATGAATGTGTATGGTATTTTTACAATGGCATAAAAAGTGACAGACAGACAGAAACTCTGGAACACTTCAGATTAAAAATTCATCCATACTTTGATGAAAAGCTCTGATTTAAAGTGGGACGCCTGTCTAAGCCAAACTCTGAGGCTGTGTGAGCCGTTGGCTGTCAGTGGTCCATCTGGACAATAGACTCAAACTCATTCCCTACAGACAGACGTGTGACGCCACACTAGAGGAGATGAACGCTTCTGTCCCGATGGGATGTACATTGTGCCCTTGATTCATACGTCTCTTTTTACTGCCCAGGACACTTCAAGTCTCAGCCTCAGGCAAAACCACGGACCAATGCTGTTACTCTATATTAAACTAAATCAATTAATATTACATTTATTTATTTATTTATTTATTTATTAAATTTTTTTTTATTGTGTAACTGAAATTAATTATATGTTTAATAAATAAAAATAAAGAAATGCAATGTTAATTGTAATAAATTATATGTAAAAAAGATATGTTACTTTAAATTATAAATGAATAAACAAAATAAAATGTCAAATAAATAAATAAATAAATTAGATGTTAAATAAAAATAAATAAATGGAAAATTGAATGCTAAATAAATTAAATGCTAGATGGATGGATGGATGGATGGATGGATGGATGGATGGATAAAAAGTAACTTTAATCAAAATAAATCAAATTAAAATAAACGTATAAATAAATTTAATTTTAACTGAAATAATAAATGAATTAATTAAATGTATGTTCATTGAAATACATTAAATAAATAAAAAGTAAATTTAAATAAATTAAATAACAGGAATATATTTTTTAAAAAAACTTTTAGTAAGTTTCAAAGGCAGATTTAAAATGACAAACTAGAATTTAAATAAAAATGAATACAAACAAAACACCAAAAATTACTAAAATATTAACTAAAATACACTAAACTAAAATGAAAATGTATATATATATATATATATATATATATATATATATATATATATATATATATATATATATATATATATATATATAAAATACAAACAAATACTACCAATACTAACATATTAGTAATGCTACTAAAATAACACTGACAAACCCGATCAACAAATATTGTTCACAATACCGGAAAGCACTTGCAGAACAAAACCCCCAAAAAAGCATAATAATATTCACACACTTGTAAGTATTAATCAAATTTGAGAAAGTTTACCTTATTCTGATCGGTCCAGTACAGGAAGTATCCCTGCGGATCGACGCGTAACGTCACTGGGGTCACAGTAGAAGAATCCTGAGCAGAGAAACGACATTTTTATATCTAAGTGCATGGCCGAAATAATATAGAAAATGTCTATGGACAACATATTAAAGATCACATGAAAAGATGCATTGCCATATTTCCTATTGAAATTCAAGACATATTGAAAGACGTGTTTTTTTTAATTTATTAAATAAAGCCAATAGTTTGCAACCGTCGGATTAAGTAAAAACTCCATTCATTTTCTCCATATAGGGAAATTGTTTATAATGATAACTTATAAACCTTTAAAGATCGTCCTACTGTGAGCTATATGAGGTTGTTAAACAATAATATTTGCTTCCATTAAATCAGTTAGCCTGCATTATTCATTAAAATAATCATGCTTAACAGTGAAAAACTACATTACCCATGATGCTGTGCAGAATATCAACCAATCAGAGAGCTGCAAGAAGCAACACACTCTAAAATAACGGTTAAGCCCCGCCCACTCTGATGAAACACTACAAGTAATCAAGCCGGTCTCTGTATGCTTTCAAAATACTTAAATATATGCATCTTTCTACATTTCTCCTTTTTTTATTTGACTATTCTGTCCGCAAAGCTTCAAGGGATTCATGTAGGCTAGTTCTTTCCCACACTAAAGCCATTAAGTATTTTTGTTCAATTTTAAATTACTTTTTTGCGCCTTCAAATCAATGTTTCTCCTCGTAGCTAATTTGGTTTGATTCATGGCTTATAAGTAACTCTTTAACAAAGACTTTTTAAAAATCCCTACTGGAGAAATGAATGGATCCAACGCCGCTGAAAAAGTCTCACTCCATAACCTTTAGTCCACATGAATCATGATTTACTGCTTGCTCAACTTTGGACAATCCAAATCATGCATATATGGATCTGAATGCAAGATGTCATCGTCGGTACAGCTGGAGGAGAAAGATGCTGACACAAATGCTGAAAGTTTCCTTTTACAGTGGCTTATAGATGAGCTCAGAGCCAACAGATGGAATAAACCCAGTCATTTTGATATCAAGGGTCTGTAAAGTCGACTGCAGGAGGAGTTATTTTAAGCACACTGAACAAAAAGCGCAGCAAAATCAAAGTCTCCAGTAAAGCGACGTCATGTTTCTGTGGGAGGTTAAGACTAATCTCGCCTCGCGCAAGAAAAACACATGGGATTTCTGTGGCAATCCACTTGAAAACATGTTTCTCGGGACGGACCGAAAGTGGAGGTTTGACTCAGAGAGACATTGCGTAAGTGCTCTATATTAGTGTGATTCATGCTGGCTTGTAATAATTTCCCACTGGTAGAAGTCCCAAAATTCTAGAAGCACGAAATGAGACGCAGGTCCCGTTTTAAAGCCGGAAGCCGTGCTAAAGTCTCATCTGATGAGGAGCGAGGAACATTTCCCCCTCAAGCAGACGGTGCGATCATAAAGAGATCTGTAATCGATTGTGTTATTTCAGATCTTGCGTGGGTCTGCACACATTCGAACTGCACGTCTAAGTTGGGCGGCGCAGCATGTCTTAGCTAATGTAATGCGAGGAAGACGGGAATTTAAAGCATGAAAGTTGCCATAGCAACAGGCCAACATTTCCAGTTTTATTTGCAGAGGAAAGCTTATAAACGTCAACATTTTCAGCACAAGCTCAAGTAAAGCTGTGTGGCATTAGGGTGCTGATGGCAGTCAGACTCCTCCAGAACACTTACTGCATTTATTTAAAGTGATTACAGGGCCGCAAAACGCATAAGATCACGTTGAAAATACCTGGATTAAGTAAAACCAAGGATAGTAAGAAATATTTCAGATTCTGCATCATTTCTAGGTCAAATGATTAACGTGGAGAGGAGACATTAACTCTCGACAGACAGGGAGGTTTTCTTCTTCTATTGAAGCAATTCTGGAGAACATGATCCTCAGGATTTGTTCATGCATCAAGAAACACGCCAAATACATGCTAATGTTACTTGCCTGATTATTTGTAAAGAAGAAAATGCTTTGTATTATAGAAAGTACTAAAAAATGGTAAATGAGCTACACTCGCAGCTTTTTTGACAATTTACAGAAAGAGTTTCTAAAATGAATCCTCTTTACTTTGTTAGCACACATTACAGGTCTTAGGGTGAACAATTAATCCATTGAAGTTAATACACAGAAAAAAATAATAATAATAGTTTGTCGCGGTAATCTGAAATGTAACTTCCGGTCTACTTCCTGTTCACTGGGACTTCAGATGCCCACTATGTCATCATATTCATGCAATTTGCACTATGCTGCAAGTAAAAATAGTATTACCTTGTCATCTTTTTAAAGAATATGATTCCCAGTCAGCACAAGTTTACCAGATTAGCCTACGGAGTACCCTGTTGATTACTTCCTTTTAATTCATATATTTTCCAAAAATGTCTTTATTTGTGAAAAATACTGTAACAAGAGCTATCTAAGTAGGTCTGTTTAATTTAGAGATTTATTTTCAAATTATTTATTCCTAATTTATTTAATATTAATTAAAATAAATTTATATAAAGCATATACATACACTAAATAGGCATAAAATCATAACCACGTTCCTAATATTGGGCCCTGAGCCCTGACCCGTCGAGGCATGGACTCCACTAGACCCCTGAAGGTGTGCTGTGGTATCTGGCACCAAGATGTTAGCAGCAGATCCTTTTAATTCCTGTAAGTTGTGAGGTGAGGCCTCCATGGATCGGACTTGTTTGTTCAGCACATCCCACTGATGCTCGATTGGATTGAGATCTGGGGAATTTGGAGGCCAAGTCAACGCCTCAAACTTGTTGTTGTGCTCCTCAAACCATTCCTGAATCATTTGTGCTTTGTGTCAGGAGCATTATCCTGCTGGAAGAGCCACAGCCACCAGAATACCGTTTCCATCAAAGGCTGAACATGGTCTCAGCAATGCGTAGGTAGGTGGAGCGTGTCAAAGTAACATCCACATGGACGGAGGACCCAAGGTTTCCCAGCAAAACATTGGCCAAAGCATCACACTGCCTCCGCCGGCTCGCCTTCTTCCCATAGTGCATCCTGGGGCCATGTGTTCCCCAGGGAATGTAAAAGAAAACGTGATTTATCAGACCAGGCCACCTTCTTCCATTGCTCTGTGGTCCAGTTCTGATGCTCTGAAGCTCTTTGTATTCTGAATTTCTGACCTTTCCATCAGAACCAGCATTAACTTCTTGAGCAGTTTGAGCTCCAGTAGCTCGTCTGTTTGATCGGACCACACGGGCCAGCCTTCGCTCCCCACGTGCATCAATGAGCCTTGGCCGCCCATGACCCTGTGGCCGGTTCTCCACTGTTCCTTCCTTGGAGCACTTTTGATAGATACTGACCACTGCAGACCGGGAACAGCCCACAAGAGCTGCAGTTCTGGAGATGCTCTGACCCAGTCGTCTAGCCATCACAATTTGGCCCTTGTCAAACTCGCTCAAATCCCACTAACAGGTGCCGCGATGGAGATATAATCAGTGTTATTTACTTCACCTGTCATAATGTTATGCCTGATTGGTGTACATGTAGGTTATATCGGCCAACCTGCTCTCTAAGATATCGGCAAAAAAAAAAAAAAAAAAGACTAATTTATTTTGGATAATGTTGGTACCCATACAGTTGATGGCACCCATTAACTTCTATAGCATTTTTTCTGACTAAGTCAATGGGTGCCGTCAATTATTTGTTTACCAACATTCTTCAAAATATCTGCTTTTGAGTTCAACAGAAGAAAGAAACTCATACAGGTTTGGAACAACATGAGGTTGAGTATTGTTTTGGGTGAAATACCCCTTTAAGATAGAGTTGATTTTTGATTACAAACAGAACCAAATATTCAAGCTCTGCATGAACTAAAATTAAAAAAGTCATTAAAAACCATTAAAAAATTTGCTCAACCATGAAATGCAATATCAGAGAGGACATTCTTAAAAACATAGTCTTGTTACAGAATAAAGCATCTTTTTGCAATATAAGAAACGCTGAAATCATGTCCACGCATGCTTTGATATAAGATAATTGTCAAGCATTTATTTGAAAGTCTGTCGGAGTGCTTTGAGTTTTTCTTGCTGATCCAACAGGTGAATGTGAACATCCTCAGTGCTGATCCACACTCAATCAATGCTCATGCAGCACTCGCTACAAAATGCGACACATTCTGCCTCCAAATGCATGCTTCATTTTAGAGGTTTTATATTACAGACACACAGTGAGGAGTCGTTGCATTAGTGCATTGGGTTTCTGCAAAGTAGCTATAGTGACAGCAGGGCTGAGATGCAGTGAAACATTACTGCACACAAAGTAACCTGATGTCATTCTGCAGAGACTCGGACAGATGGAGTCTGGGAAACAAGCTGATGGACTTCTCGAAACTGATCTTAGTGGGCTCATTTCTCTATGAATCAATAGAGCTCGTCATTAGCTGATTGTGCGGGTCTGTAAACAATACAACGTCCGCGGGCGCAACCAAACAAACGTTCACCGCAGAAGCTGCATCATGTGCATTCATTCTCTGAACACCCGCACACACACACACACACACACACACACACACACACACACACACACACACACACACACACACACACACACACACACACACACACACACACACACACAGGCTAATTGTGACTTACCTCATCCCATTTCATAAATCTGCTGCCTCGCTTCAGACTCTCGGACACGCGCACCGGCTTGAGTTGAAGCGCATGAACGCCAGGTTGAGCTCCAGCCATTCAAGCTTCAACATTTACACCCAAAACAGCGGGAGGAAAAAAAATCAAGTCACTCTCTTCTCCGGGAAGAAGCCAAAGCGGAGCGCACAGGAGGACAGCGAAACAGTTCTGGTTAATGGAAGCGCTTTACGCACGCGGATGGTCATTTAGAAGCCCTTGGCATATGGACACATTGCATGCCTGCGGTCTCACTTTACTGAACGCCGCGGATTTGTGTTTCAGAAACGGAAGGAGTGTCCGAAATCGCGGAGCAAATGAGCAGCAGAGGGAAACAGCGATAATAAAGGATGGAGAGAGTGAGTGAGAGAGCGAGCGAGCGAGCGAGTGTCCTCCGCACACTGACTCATGCGCGCACTGAGATCCAGCGCCTCCTAGTGCGCAGCGCATCCTCCACTGCTGAACGAGCCCTCACTATTAAACATTTCATAACACCTCTGCAAAGAGAATGCAGGCAGGACACGATGGGGGATTTTTTATCTAGCTATTTTAGACCTAAAGTATAATCGAGCAACGATTAAACTTATTTATTTGTTATTATAAATAGATAAACCAAAGTCTGAAAAGCACAATACCGCATTAAAGACATATTATAACGTTTAGGCCTAAATTATTTAAAAAAAAATGTTACATTGTGATAGCCTGACAAGCCAGACCCACATCAAGATGTTTGGTCTGGAAACTCACCATTGGCAGCTCAATCCGAGGGGCGGATAAACGGTTGTCTTTCAAACTCCCTCTGCACGCGATAGGATAGCGCTACAACCAACCAGAGCAACTAAGGTGATGAAGAGCTCGCTGACAGATTAAACTTTCCCCGTATCTGGTCGGCAAAACTCCGAACACATCTTCCCTTCTTAAAGCTACACTGTGTAACTTTTTTTAGTTTATTCTTAGCTAAAAACACTTAGTTTTTTCAAAAATATATGTGCTCATTAATGTATATTTACTTCTTTCAAGTAATAAAGTATTCTCGTAAGTTTATAATATGCCATTGAAAATACATACGGGTGAGGGGTTTGAATGCCGGTCGCCATGTTGCTCCTCCATCTTGAAAGTACATTAGCCAAAGAGGGACATACCCGTAAATTCAAGCTTCGCCTTTCGCGTTTTAACACTCGATGGCACCGTGTCGAATGTGAAGAGGGGGATTGCCATGTTAATCTTGGACTAAATCGGCCACCTTGGCAGTTTCGTTCATTCTGACGAAATCAGAATTGAGAGGAACAAAAATCTATCATTCAATCTATCATTCCCTGATGGTCATATACCTTTACACCGCTAGATGGGGGAAAATATCACACAGTGGAGCTTTTAAGAATGACTTCAGTGCCGTTCTTTGTTCTTTTCTCAGAGAAAAGCTTAACTCCAAGTCTTCCAGTCGCGGCAAAAGCTGATTCAAAAGACCGCAAGTAGCAACTGAGTCAGACGCAACTCAGCCGTCATTATGTTAAGCCCCGCCCACCGACTCTACACACAATGTGATTAGCCTGACCAGTTTGGTTTTTCCAGCTCAGAAGTCTATTGAGTTGATAGATGACACTTGCTTCAAATTAGATATGTTGCCTAGGGTGTGTCTAGATTTCTAGGTGAGCATTGTGACCATTTTTCATGACATTTAAAGGGATAGTTTACCGTCGTTAATTACATATGTAATTCCAAATCCGTAAGATTTTTTGTTCATCTTCAGAACACAAAAGATCTTTTTGATGAAGAGCAAGTCGGCCAGCCTCATTTTAGACAGCTATGCAACTATCACTTTGGCACTTTAAAAAGTTAACAAAGAGATCTTAAAACGAAGCCATATGAATTGAGCGGTTTTGTCCAAATTTTCTGAAGAGACTCGATCGCTTTATATGATGAACAGATTAACTTTAGGCTTTTATTCACATATAAACATTCATCAACTCACACATCAGTTGTGGTAAAACGAAAGCTCAAGTAAATGGAAGCTTGATGTGCAAGAACCAATGAGGTTCATTCTCGTGTTACGCATCACGTTTGAGCTTCCTCAGGAACCAATGAGGTTCATTCTCGTGTTACGCATCACGTTTGAGCTTCCTCAGGAACCAATGAGGTTCATTCTGGTGTTACGCATCACGTTTGAGCTTCCTCAGGAACCAATGAGGTTCATTCTCGTGTTACGCATCACGTTTGAGCCTCCTCAGGAACCAATGAGGTTCATTCTCGTGTTACGCATCACGTTTGAGCTTCCTCAGGAACCAATGAGGTTCATTCTGGTGTTACGCATCACGTTTGAGCTTCCTCAGGAACCAATGAGGTTCATTCTCGTGTTACGCATCACGTTTGAGCTTCCTCAGGAACCAATGAGGTTCATTCTGGTGTTACGCATCACGTTTGAGCTTCCTCAGGAACCAATGAGGTTCATTCTGGTGTTACGCATCACGTTTGAGCTTCCTCAGGAACCAATGAGGTTCATTCTGGTGTTACGCATCACGTTTGAGCTTCCTCAGGAACCAATGAGGTTCATTCTGGTGTTACGCATCACGTTTGAGCTTCCTCAGGAACCAATGAGGTTCATTCTGGTGTTACGCATCACGTTTGAGCTTCCTCAGGAACCAATGAGGTTCATTCTGGTGTTACGCATCACGTTTGAGCTTCCTCAGGAACCAATGAGGTTCATTCTGGTGTTACGCATCACGTTTGAGCTTCCTCAGGAACCAATGAGGTTCATTCTGGTGTTACGCATCACGTTTGAGCTTCCTCAGGAACCAATGAGGTTCATTCTGGTGTTACGCATCACGTTTGAGCTTCCTCAGGAACCAATGAGGTTCATTCTGGTGTTACGCATCACGTTTGAGCTTCCTCAGGAACCAATGAGGTTCATTCTGGTGTTACGCATCACGTTTGAGCTTCCTCAGGAACCAATGAGGTTCATTCTGGTGTTACGCATCACGTTTGAGCTTCCTCAGGAACCAATGAGGTTCATTCTCGTGTTAAGGCGGGCGTACACGATGCGATTTTTGCTGTCGTATGAACTCGCAGATTTTTTTTTTTTCTCGGGAGAAATGGTGTGGACATCGTAGATGCTCGTATGGTCGCGGCTCGCAGCGTGTGAGAGGAAATACGAGACGAGCCGAGCAGGAGTACCTCCCGACCTTACGATAATTTTTAAACATGTTTTAAAAGTTCGGGGAGTCGGCCCGATTTTTACCAGCATATGGCTGTCCCCTATTGCCAAATCATGCACAAGCACGTCACATAGGCTCAATCTATGAGTATAATTAGCTCAGTGGCTGCAAACATACAGCATTCACACACACACACGACACACTCTTTCTCTCTCTCAAGCGCACCCTTCTCTCTCCCTCTGGTTGTTTCGGTTGAAAGGAATGGCTACTGTTCTCTGCTTTTCAACAAATTATTTGCACACATTTTTTCTTTATTTTTTGTATCTGAAGCTATAGCAGCAACATTGAAAGCTCCGGTGTCTGTGTTACACCAAAGCTGGTGTGATCGCGGCTGTCTCGCGGTGCAAACAGTTGTGCCGTGTACCAGCTGATTTGAAGCGATGATCAAATTAAATGACTCGTAGCATCTGCAATATCTCACGACTTCCCGAGTGTCCGAATTCGCAGTGAACGCTCGCCTTAAGGCAGCACGTTTGAGCTTCAGTGAGAGGTTTGTTCTCACGCGTCAAGCAGGTTCGGTTGAGCTTCTGTTTTTGTACGTTGATCAATGTTTAAATGTGATCATAAAATCTGTTAATCATATAAAGTGATCATGTATCTTTAGGAAATTTGGACTAAACCGCTCAATTTATATATATATATTTAGTTCAAAGCATCAAAGTGGTAGTTGCGTAGCAGCGTTTCGTCCACACGGATCCGGCGTTTTGAAGCATGAATCCGATATTTTTCGAAACGGGGTCCCAAAGCGAATAAATCTGAAAACGATCATCTTCCGTCTTCGTGTGTACAGCGAATCCGTATATTTTCTGAAACGGTGATGTCATCACACTATGTCCAGCACGGTGAAAGAGGTAAGGGATACAACTACGGGCACTGGGCATGCGCACATCAATATCACGTCATTTAATGACCGTATCTGCATACCTGTAAGGGTATGTTTTGGGTTGGGGTAGGTGTAGGCATTAATAAAACATCTGTTAAGTAGCAAATGTTTTTATTGTTATTTTATTGTGAGATTTTGGCTCACCTCCGACCACTGCTATACCCCTTCTAGCCACAACTCTTCTTCTCTGTTTTTAGTGTATTTCTGTGGCAGAATTACAGCGCCACACACTGGCCTGGCATGCAAACTACATCATTTTTAGTCAGTTTTCTTAATCCCGTGTGGACGCAGATATTTCTTGAAACAAGGGGAAAAAAAGATCGGATTAGGAAAGTGCTGGCTTCGTGTGGACGAGGCCTAAGTAACCCAAACCCTAATCCTACCCTAACCCTATATAGTAAGTACATGTAGTTCATTAATATTACTCAGTACTTAAAATATATAATTACACTGTAACAATGACAACTTAAAATAAAGTGTAACCAAAATATTGTGAAGTATTTAAATAGTACATCATGGTATTTGTTTCACTAAATTACATTTAATACAAAAAAATACATATGTCCTGACAAAATCAACCATATATAGAGCATAATTATTTGTTATGGACAATATCATACATTGTGATCCTAATCAAGCCAAGAATATGTCCCAAAGTCTTTTTTCTGCTCCACATATGGCAATCTAAATCCTATCAATTCAGCACTGAGGACAGTATATATACTCATGTTTATACACTCTTCAATTGAGCATGCAGGATTCATTTCTAGAAAATGACCTTTTCCTTTATGTTCAGTTAATGAACCTAGGATACACCAATATTAATACAGACCAACAATATTAACTAGGTCTACAACTTTCTAATATTGTCAGATACACAATATGATTACTGTTTATAATTAAGCCAAATTCATGCATGTTTCAGTTCCACATCTGGGAAGCCTACAAGAAAGAAAAACACCGGTATTAGTTTATATTTGCTAGCATCAACTAAAATACATAAAGATGAATGTAGCCATTATATAAGTGTGTATATATATATATATATATATATATATATATATATATATATATATATGCGCTATATGCTTCATGTTTGACTTAGTCAAATTCAATAACTGGAGCAAAATATATTAAATTGATTAGGACAAAACCTCATCTGAGCATTTTTATTGTTATAATTTCTGTATCAAACAGGTTTTTGCTACAGCCTTGTGTTATGTAAGGCAGTCCCAGAACAGTTCTCACATATATGGGAAATAATGCCACTTGGTGAAATCCATCCTTAATTCAGTGTGTGGGATATAGATTAGATAACACCGTTAAACAGGTTTCTTTGAGGAGACTATTGTATATAGTTTTATAGACACAAGCAAGGTTTCTTGCCACACTCACAACACATAGGGGTGTAACAACATATCATGTCACTATATATCGCAATACAAAAACGCAACAATATGTATCATAGAGAGTGACAATATGTATTGTGTCCAGTTCATGCAAGATAAAACGTTGAATGTAATCTATTATAATGCAATAGGGGGAATATTTGTGGGTCCTGATAATGCCAATTGTCTTATGTTACCAGTAAAAAGTGACCTGAAATATTTTAAATGTATCTAGTCAGTGACAGAGTGCGAGCATTTGTCTAAAATAATTATGTATTTCCAGCTTCAGAATCATGAATATTTTATCCTGGTGTCATCACTGTCCAATGTGTTAATCTTTTACCATATGTCTAGTAGAATCGCAATAATATTGTATCGTGAGGTCAGTATCGTGATATGTATCGAATCGTGACATGAGGGTATCGTTACACCCTCTACTAGCTAATATAAATCACCAATTCAAGTGGTTAACAGAGTTGGATTTTGACAAGTATAACTATTTTTATACACTACGTGAATACAATTTTATTATATATATATATATATATATATATATATATATATATATATATATATATATATATATATATATATACATATATATAATATTATAAGCAAATATAAAATATATATAATATATATATAATATTTACACACACACATTTTTGCAAAATTTTTGCAAAAAAGATTTATTAAAAAAGAAAAACTGAAATATCACAGGTCCGAAGTATTCAGACGTTTTGCTGTGACACTCATATATTTATAAATAAGTATTTAATAATGATAATAATATAGTTATATACACATCATAGTAGCCTACGTTTACTTGAATTATTATTTAACGTGTAATGTGTAACAGTATTGTGTGTATAGGCTTGTGTGTTTGTGCAGAGGTGCAAGCACATCTGTAGAGTTAGCTTTAAGCGCCGCTGCTGTATTTCCTGTTTGTGGTGAATCATGTGCTCCTGCAGCAGCAATATGGCGGGACTGGCTCGCGCGGACATGCAGAAATATGGCAGAAGTTTATGTCGGATCTCTGCTGTATTTCTGCTGCTCGTGTGTCGTGTAAACGCTCAGACGGAGGTTAATCATGTGCTGACCGTGGCCGACGCGAACTGGACGCTCATCCTGCAGGGCGAGTGGATGATCAAATTGTGAGTATGTGTGTGTGTGTGTGTGTGTGATCTCATCTGATCCGCGAGCTGCAGGATTATCGTCTGAAATTCTGAATGATTGAGTTGCGTTGATCAGATCATGATTTGTCGCGATGCGGTGTATCAGTTTATTCCGTTACAGTGTCGAAATCATAACAACAACAATACATGCTTGATGTGCAGTGAAGTATATGCAACCGGAAGTGTTTATAAATATGTCTTCTGCAATAATGCAAATAAGTGCACATCGTGTTGTGCATTAAGAATTTATATGCGCAAATATTGTGGATGATATTGTGTTTAATACTGACCTACAGTGAACACATCTTCAGGGTTACGCCCACATTTAGTTACATCCAGTATGCAGGAAGTTAAATAATATATGATTTATGCATGCATCTATGTATGTAAATGAATTGCTGCTCTGTTTCATGTGTTTATTACAGTTATGCACCTTGGTGCCCGGCATGCCAACATTTACACGCAGACTGGGAGAATCTGGGAGGACAGAGTAAAAGTCTCGGCATATCAGTGGGCAGGGTGGATGTTACACAACAACCAGGTTTGACTGACTAGCTTTCCATCTTAGGGGAAGTATGAAGAAAAAAAAAACAGTACATCAAGCAAACAAAAATATATCTTAATATAGGTATTTATTTAACTAAGTTATGCATTATATATATTAAATAACCATATGGTAATGCATATATTTTGACTAATCCAGTGATTAAAATACTTATTAGATTTTTTTTGTACACTTTGTGGTAACGCTTTAATTTACTGACAGTTTCCTTGTTACATTACCTACATGTTACATACTTACCAGTAATTTTGCATAATTACATGCAACTAACCCTCAACCAAACCCTAATCCTATAGTATTACTCAGTACTTAAATCTATAATTACACTGTTAAAATAAAGTGTAACCCTTTCTTTAATACTGAGTAATATTAATTAACTACATGTACTACATGTTAGGGTTTGGTTTAGGGTTAGTTGCATAATTTACTGTTATTACTATAGTAATTTTCTGACATCAGTGCACAAACATCTTCACATTATGCAGTTATTGAGTTGAAACTATGAAAGCGGATGAGCCACATTCAGAGCTGTTGAATACACTAATTCTGTGTGTGTGACACCATCAACAGCGTGAACGGATGGTTTGCGTACGGTTTGATCTGATCATCTGCGGCGTGTCTGGCATTTGAGAAGGAGGGAACACTGCTGGATTGTTTGCACACACTGAGCTCTTTACAGACTCGGCGTCTCTTTAAGAGTTGTCATGTGGCTCAAATTAACTCACTACAGCGGGGTTGAGTTGTGCTTTTAACATGACCGATCTCACTAAGGGTGCTTCCCAATTCTTATTTGTGCATCCTTGTTACCTTTCTTAGCTTCCTTTCCTCGCTCCTTAGCTCCCCCCCTTCAGGATGCGAGGAAAAGACGCGAGGACGGAGGAATTGACTCAAGTGAAATGATATATCCTCGCTCCCTTTAGCGTCACTTCAAAGTGTCGTCAATAAATGATAACTCTGCACCGCTGGATTTAGTCGGGATTCTTGAACATTAGAGATAACTATTTATATTGTAAGCTTCAGCCTCCACAAAATACCACATTTGTCCATATTTTAATTAATATTACCAGTTATTATTAACAACGAATTCCAGTTATTAACTGCTTTTTATTCATTGTATAGTATTAGTTTCTATTTGTTTTCATTTTCTTGTGCTTTAATATAATTCTGCAACTGTCAGGTGTTGTTATTTGACATATTTGTGTCTTGTACATGTAAAGATAATAATAATGATTAATAAACTGTGGCATGATGTGAAGGGGGAGAATAATGTGTGCGTCACGTTTAGTCGATAAAACACCGCAAAGTATACTCCAGTGTATCCTCGCTCACGACTCCTCAGGAAGCTCCTCACTCCTCCATCCTCGAGAATTGAGATCTCCTACAAGATGGCTGAGCTCCATCGGATTCCGGGTCATAGGATGGAGGACGGAGGAGGAAACGAGGAGGTATATTGAGAAGCACCCTAAATCTAAGTCCTACTGCAGTTATCAGCCATTTCTGATGTGCACCATAACATCATAAGCAGATGAAAACATTTATTATTGACGAGGACCGCTTACTAAGTGTTGATTTAGTGTTGGGGCTTCTAAGACGTAATTTCCCCATATTCTCCATTGTTGCAGCTCCTCTTTGCAGTCAGTCAGTAATGCTCTATTTAGCTCTTGTCTTTATGAAGCCCCTCCTTCCGCTCTGATTGGTCAGCTGGAGCAGTGTGTTGTGATTGGTCAAGCTCCTCCAGCATGTATGGGAAATGCTCCGCCCCTTACCATAACCGCCAGTTTCAACACTACTAACTAGGGCCCTATGAAATCTGTTTTATTTTATTTTTCCAAAAACGAATTTTAATGGTTAAATACAATTTTATTAATCAAAAAGCATGTCTAATTAATTGAAATCATGAAACATGTACAATTTTACTTACATTTATTAAGTTTAACAAAAATGACAAATTTAAGGCCCTATGAAATACATTTAATCATTTATTTATTTCTATAAGAAAAAAAGAAAAAAAAATCAGATATTAATAAATTAATGGGAAAACATTAATTTAATTGATCTTTTAATCAAATGAAATTAAACTTTTTTGTCAAACAAAGGTTTGCACAGCAAAGCTTTTCTGCTAAAATTAAAATGGAAGAGAAATGGATTATTCATTAAAAAAACAAGTTTAAAAATTAAAGTTTTTAATAATTATTTATTATTATTAGGTGTTATTATATTGAGACGTGGCTAATTTCTACTGTACAGTAGAAACAGTTATATATATTTGTGACATTTTCCTCAAGTTAAACCAAATATGATATGACGATAGTTTTCCTCAAATGAAACGGTAAAGCGCTGATGAAGTGACTCTCAGAGCGGCTCTGGAGATGAATTTCATGCATTCACGGACCTGCTTTTTATTTATTCATACAAAATTTGACAAATTTCACTTAATACACTAAATTGCATTTATGACTGGATTCTGCAATTCAGTCCGAGTTTTCCACTTCTTAGAAATCATAGGGACCTAACTAACTAACACATCCAGGCCCCACCCCTTTATTCGGCATAATTATTTAAATGAGGAATATTGTGACATGTTTGTTCCCGGAAGAATACTCGGGACTACAATGGAGGCGTTTCAGGAGTTCAGAAACACTGACACTGATATAGAGAAGAACTCAACATTACACACTAAAGACAGATGGACACAAAAGCACAATAGGACCCCATTAGGGCTGGGTGATGTATCGAATATTTGCGATAATATCGCAATCATTTTGACGACGATGTAAAATTTGAAAATATCGTGACTATCGAATATTTCAAATTCAACATGCATGCCTTTCCCAAAAACCTTACCAGATAACGCAGCGGTCTGCTTTCACTGTTCACATCTAAATAGTTTTTGTTGTTTTTAAATGGGGGCAAAATAAAATATTTTTATTTAAAAGCAATTGCAAACGTATCGAGATATATAACGAATATTGTACAAATTTTGACAATATCAATATATACTTTTTATTAGATATTGCCCAGCCCTAGACCCCATTAAATCCAGACCCGTTTAGACGATTCCCTTTGAACACTAACAAGCAAAGACTGGATTGAAGCCCTAATGATGCACTAAAGATGGTCCTGTTATTCCAGCCGCTGCGGGTCTGAATGGGTCTCTCCTGTAAATCTCAGCTGCCGGGGAGAAAACGCCTTTTACTGTGTCTCTGTCAGGAAGCTGTCAGGCTTTACTCCTGTTACAGCTCCGCTATAGACCGTATACCGCCTTCCCATGCCGAAGGGATTCTTTAGCCCTGTATAGGATGTGCTCGCTCTTCTATCTGCATTTCTGCATCAATATATCCGTCCTCTGTTCTTTTGTTCTGCAGGTCTGAGTGGGAGGTTTATGGTTACAATACTGCCGACTATTTTTCAGTAAGTCCTCGGATGGCTGAATTTATCTCCCCTCAGGTGTTATGACAAAACTCGTTTAAAATGTTCTTTCAGGTTCCACTTTTTAATTAAAAAGTGCAGATGTATTTCATTGTAGTATAACACAGAAAACCCATCTCACCCACAGCGCTAAAGATGGATATTTCCGCAAATATCAATCATCACGGACTATTGAGGATATCCAGGCTTATGTTGTGGACAGAAAGTGGGCGACGGTTGAGCCGGTGCCAGGATGGAGGTCACCATCATCTCTTCTGTAAATAAAACCCCTCCTGTCTGCAAACGTGCTGATGTGTTTTCATCATGAAATTCTGTATATAAAACTGTTTTATTCTATTACAGGATGTCAGGAATGGCTCATCTGTTTCGTCTCTCCGTGTGGATCCGAGTAAGAAACATTTCTGTCTTTAAAATCATCATTTACTCATTTTTTCCCCCCATGTAACACAAAATAATATATTTTAATGATGTTCACTAGTCCAAAAAGGACAAAAAAAACACCTTAAAAATATCAAAGTAGCCATTATAACTGAATTAATGCATTCACAGTCTGCAGCGGCACACTTGAGTTATAGAGCAATATTTTTATTATTTACATTTTAACGTTATTTTGTTAACATTAGTTGACATACACCGCAACTAATACACTTTCTCAGTATTTATCGAAATATTCTTGAATGAAAATGCATTTACTTCAAGAAAAATGACAAGATAAAATATATATCTTTTTTTAAAATAAAAATGCTTAAAGTAAGCAGGGGAAAATCTGCCGATTGGGTCAGAAAAATTGACTTTAATTCGAAGTGAAAGCAAGATTATTAAAGGGTCATGAAACCCCCCTGCTGCAGCGGTGTTTTTTCACACCTTCGATTTGAAAAAGCTTGTTAAAAGGGGAGTGGTCGACTGTGAAAAGGTGGGATGGTATTGTGTGGAAAGAGGGAATGGTTTGCATAAATAGGGGAGTGTCAGTAGGTGCATTAAGATTAGCGATACCAACAGCAGCAGTTACAGCGGTTCTGAAACATGTTCTTGGTTCACGTTGGCATTGTTTACCACAGTGAGATTAAATGAGGGATGAGTACAGCGAATGAGAGAGCTATGAGTGGCGTGCAGCAGAGATCGCAAATCATTCAGCTCTTCAAAGTTCAAACCAGCATAATTCAGTGAGAAATGAAAATAAATGTTATTCTGCATGACGAAATATTTTGCAAACGTGATAAAACTATATTTGTCCAAATATGCACGCTGTTTGGCAAGATGAACAACGCGCCGACGTGATAAGAGAACGTGAACCACCCAACATGCGATGTGATAGAGATGTGTAATTCTAGATCGGGGTAAAAGCGAAGGGGTTTGAAGCAAGTCTCGACCGCGCATCTGAAGCAGAGTGACGCGCGCTGGGTTGCCGTGACGATCCGCGCTGTCTATCACTCGGCAGCTAAATCTATATTTGTCCAAATATGCAAGACACTGTTTCACTAAGAGCCCGAACACATGCGGTTTAGTGCATGGCTGTGACGACAAATAAAACGGAGAGGACGTGGCTTTTGTTCATTAGCCTACAGATTACAGATTGGTTATTTTGCACTCCTGACATAGATAGTCAACGCTTGCAGGTTCGGCGTGCGATTCCTCAGGTGAATTTTACTTTACCGAGCCTTTGTAGCAAAGGCTTCCACAGACGGCGCCGGTTACAGCTCGCTCGGCGCCCTTTACGTTACTTCGTATCAGCACAACGCCCAGCTTTCCTCCGTGACTTTTCCGCACGCTGCTTCCAAAACTTCCCCACCATATCTCTACAATAATGATGGAAGACGAGCCTGACAGAAGTGACTGTCTCATGCATATTAACTAAATTATCTTGCATGCATACTACAGCGCAGGGATTGGACTGAATGAGCTTCATGTCATGAATATATATCGAGAATCGCTCGGAGCGGTCGACGTCAGCATGTGCCCAGCTGCCCATACATGGACCGAAAAGGCCGTGCCGACGTCAGCATTTGTGACGTTGCTCCGACTAAGCTTTTCAAACCGGAAGACAGAAATCGCTCTGAAAAATGCAAAAATAACTATTTTCACATATGAATACCATTAATGAGTACCCTTAGTGTTTTCAATGATGTGCAGCCTATACATATCTGTTTACATCTCAAAAAAAGTGTTTTGGGGTTTCATGACTCCACTGGCAGATATCTTTCTAGTTTTAACCCTCTGGTCCTCTTTGGTTAGGAAGGCTCCTTCGCCGTCAAAAGTAACAGAGAGCCTTAAAAATCTAACTTTTTCTTTTCCCAGGAAAACCAACATCAAATATATTTGTTCAATAATATTTTTTGATTATTATTTATAATTTTTAGGGGATTTTATGATACTATGCAATATTTATACCATTTTGTACGAGCTGTTTTTCCCATTGAAAATCATTAAAAAAAAATTGTAACATTGAAATTAATTTTCGATTAAAGCAATATTCCATGTTAAAATTTTGAAAGTAGATTAGTGCCATCTGGTCAGAGTAAACAAAGGAAAATGTATGCAATGCCCTGGTGTAACCACAAAAAAAAGAAAACATTTGCTTTATTAATCTGGGTCTAATCTGATTTTAACCTCTTATGAGTCTTTTGGCTCAAATTTACCAAATTTTTACAGCCACATCTATTCATTTGCGTGTGTATAATGTGTGTGTGTGTGTGTGTATGTGTGTTGTACTCCTGTGTAACCTCTTTCTTGCCATTTATTTTTTTTCCTGCATTGTGGTTGAATTTATGTAATATTTTATGTTATAGTCACTCTAGTTTATATACAGTGTGTGTGGTGTGTGTGTGTGTGTGTGTGTGTCTATTTAGATCTTGAAAATGTAGTGTCACTGTCATCCCTTCATTGCTGTGCACTTTTTTCTGCACCGTGGCTGATATGCACCACCAAAAGATTCTTTGAGTTTTGGTATTTTTTCATATTTCCCATTGATGTTTTTTTTCCCATGTCCCATTTTTGACCGAGAGGAAAAATATAAAAGATTTTTGGTCATTTCTGACCAAAAAGTTAAGCAAAACTTTACTTAATTTTGATCAATGTTTTTCAGAAAACAAGAATCATCTTAAGTTATTTTGCTTTTTAAGTAATTATATCTTGATTTAAGAATATTTTCCATAGTTCTACTGGAAAACAAGACAAATATGGAGTAATTTTTTTGAAACTCTAATAATGACAAATACTTCTAAAGCATTTAAAAATCTATATACATTATTAAAAACAAAAGTTGTGTTGGTTTATATAATTTAATAAACCTGATCTGACATGCATTAACAATGAAAGTTGTATTTTTATAATAACATTATTAAAGATTAATAAGTACTGTATTAAATATATTGCTCATTGTTAGGGTTGCAAAGGGGCGAAACATTTCCGGTAAATTTCAAAAGAAAAATCAATCAATTTAAAAAATTTGAGTTTGATATCTCAAAAAATGAGCTTTCAGTCAGATGACAGCCAAGCTCCATTACTTATCATGTGAGGGTGCCACAATATTTTTCATACAATTTATGAAGTAAACATCCTATTCAGAAGTAGTATGGGAAGTTTGGCAGAATTTGATAGAAGTTAAACCTCTAATAATAATAATAATAATAAATAATAATAATAATGTTTTGTTCTTTATATTTAAAAAAAATTCAGATCTTTTTTCTCAAAAAAATTAATGTTTACTCTTGACATGAAAACAAACAGGTTTCTACCTATCTTTCATGATTTTTTCTGTTCATCGCCATTTCAAAATAAAGGTCTGAACATACCTTATGAGCATGAAAGTATTATTGTTGCAAATTGATAAATTACTGCTCCTTTATAATATATTTTTGTAAAACCCCAAATATGAAAAGTAGAGACCAAGGTTTCAAATAATACACAACTTGTCAAAAGTTTAGGTTAGTATAGGATATTACTGTTTTAAAAATGTAATGTTTGTGGGCCCTCCGGTGGGCCAGTGACACTCAACATCAAAGTCCTGAAAAAAATCCTGAAAAAAAAAAAAAAAAAAAAAAAAAACGCATATGAGAATGATTTATGAAGGATCATGTGACACTGAAGACTGGAGTAATGATGCTGAAAATTAAGCTTTGCAGTTTTTTCGGTATTTGTAAACATATGTGTATAGCCCTTTTCACACTGCGATTCCGGCAAATACACGGATAATGCGACCCGGCATTTGTTCCCGGGCCGCTAGATTTGGTCCATTCACACTGCCAGCGAAATACCGTAATATGTGCGCTTTCACACACAACCCGTAACGGTCCGAGTGACGGGTCGAGTTGACACGTGACATCCGGATGTGACGTATAATGGCGAGCGATCTCCGCTTCAGAGCGGATAGTAAGGAGCTCCGTGGTCTCGACTTGTGTCCAGTTTGCGCTCATTTCTGCTTATTTAATTTTAGTTTCTTTTGTATACGAACACTCTCTGCGTTTAAAACACTGACTAGCTCTTCTGGCACTGCAGGGTTGTGTTATTGAAGAAACAAGCTCTAGGAGTCGCACGATAACTACGTAGACGTTGCAGCATTAGTTTCGGCTTTTGTTCACACAGCGCTCGTCCCGGGTCGAATCCCGCAATGTTACTAGGTCCCCGACCCGGGTTCAATTCGGTAATCAATTCCGGGACGTGGTTGCTTTCACACAGAAGGCGACCCGGCAATGTTCCGGGAATATTGCGGGTCCAACGTGCAGTGTGAAAGGGGCTTATGTTATGGAGGAATGCACAGTGCATGCAGGGTGTGTGGCCTCAAAAGCCCTGCAGTGAGTGTGTGTGTGTGTGTGTGTGTGTGTGTGTGTGTGTGTGTGTGTGTGTGTGTGTTGACGAATGTGTAGAGTAGAAATTAAACTGAAAGTGCATTGAATCTGGTTGTTTTAAACAAGATTATGCTGCTGAAGATTATATTTTTTTATGCAAATTCCCAGTTTATTCCCATTAATTCCCAAAGAAAGTTTCAAGCGTTAAAAATTCACAGAATTTTGCAACCCTACTCACTATTAATGTTACTTAATGCATTAACTATTGTTAAATAATGCGACCTTACTGTAAAGTGTTACTGATACCTTTATGTCCTTATTGAGCTATTTTTTATGAAGAAAACTTCATTTTATGTCTATAAAATATATTCCCGTTTTGTCCTTATAACCAGCAAATCCACACGTACCTGACGAATATTCTCGGTATTCCTTCCTGGGGTTCGTATGTGATATTTGCCATCATCACACTCTTTATGGGACTGATACTCGGCCTGGTAAGTCTACAAACATCATTTTCACAGTTTAGATGTGTTGATGTATTATTCATATTCAAAGCAAAAAGTGATAAGCTTTACTCTTTGCATGAAAGTATCTCATGCATAATCTTCCTGCAAACGGACCGTCCCTGGTACAGATCTAAAAAGACCATTTACCAAAGGGACCCAACGAAGTGCACTTGACTTCATCTAACGCGAGCGCTCTGTGAAGCAGTTCGCACATACTGACGCATGATGACTTGCAGCAGAAGGTGTTATATAATGCATTTTGAAATAAAGATGTTCTCACATTATACAACTGTGAGTTGCGTAATACTGGTCGATTCCGCGGCTCTTTTGAGGATACAGTGGGTGGTTCTCACATGTAGTGGATCAAACTTTTAAAAGTGAACTTCCACTGGTGGGTTTGAAATCATGACTCGGTCTAAAGCTACATCTCTCAATCAGATGCTGGTTCTGATCGCTGACTGCATCTGGCCATCCAGACCAAAGCGTAGACAAGACAAACCAGGTGAGATTACACACACTATTATCATTTACTTTGCACTGAACTTCTTTACTTTCATTAACTTTACAATGTTTTTGCAGATACTGGAATTTCTTCTGTTTAAATTAACTTTGAATATCACAGTGTAGCAAACTGGCCTTCAAAAAAAATAAATTAAATAAATTAATAATAACAACAGACACACATATACACACAAACACAGTACATGCCAAAAGTTTGGACACATTACTATTTGTAATGTTTTTGTAAGAAGTTTCTTCTGCTCATCAAGCCTGCATTTATTTAATCAAAAATACATACTTTTTTTTAAAATATTGTGATATTATTGCAATTTAAAATAATTGGTTTTGAATGTATTCTACTTTAAATGATGATTTATTTCTGTGATCAAAGCTGAATTTTCCGGATCATTCCTCCAGTCTTCAGTGATCATGATCCTTCAGAAATCATTCTCAGATGAGGATTCATTAGGAGTGTTGGAAACAGTTCTGCTGATGAATATTTTTTTCATAACCTGTGATACTTTTTTATAATACTTTGATGAATAAAAAGTAAAAAAAAAAAAAAAAGAAGCAAATGTTTTAAAAATAGAAATCTTTTGTAACAACAATATGCACTACTGGTCAGTCATTTTTTCTCTCTCTTTTTTTGAAATAAATCAATAATTTTATTCCGCAAGGATGTGTTAAATTGTAAAGGAGATTTATATTATTTGAAAATGGTTTTATTTTGAATAAATGCAGTTCTTCTGAACCTTTTATTCATCAGCAGAACTGTTTCCAACACTCCTAATGAATCCTCATCTGAGAATGATTTCTGAAGGATCATGATCACTGAAGACTGGAGGAATGATCCGGAAAATTCAGCTTTAATCACAGAAATAAATCATCATTTAAAGTAGAATAAATTGAAAATCAAATATTTTAAATTGTAATAAAATATCACAATATACATTTTTCTGTATTTTTGATCAAATAAATGCAGGCTTAATGAGCAGAAGAAACTTCTTTTAAAAACAGATAAATTATCTATTCAGTATATACATGCAAATAATTTCTTAAATATACATGCAGGTGTGTGTAGCTTAACTATAACAAGCTTATAACTTGGATGCGAATAATCACGATACATTTTCTCATCAGCACTAATATATTATATATATATATATATATATATATATATATATATATATATATATATATATATATATATATATATATATATAAAATACACTTGGGATGCAACAATACAGTTAGTCCACGGTTACAGTCAATACATACCTCGGTTTTTAACCACAGTTTTCGGTTCGGCTTGGTTTTGCTTCTTTTTTTATTCAATTCTTAGGCGACAGGAACAGAAAGCTTTTAGAAATGATCTCTATTTTACTTAAAAGACTTGAAAAACCTAACTTAAACTTTACTTTAAAAAAAACCTTGTACACTTTCCTAGTGTGTTGTATAATATTAAATAAATAAATATAAAAATGTACAGTAGCTCAGAGCTGTACAGTTGCATTTAAGAATAACATTGAATGAATAAATGTAGGCTAAAACTACAGTCTTCAATATACAATGTACATTGATTAAAAGCATAATTTTAGAGGTGAAGTATTTTAGAAGTATTCACAATCTCTGCACTGCTAAGACCTGTTCACATCTCATACAGACACACATGATTTTACTTTCACTTTAGACATAACCGACTGTGTATATGTTAACCTTGTGTGTGTTTGACAGTATTAGCACAGTAAGACTACTTAGCCGAGTAATCACGTGTGTTTGACAGGCGTACACGCTCAGCGCATGTAAAATGTGAATTAAATGTTTGACCGGCAAGGCTTTAAAACGCAGCTAAACAAACACCCCCTAACTTTAGTGCATATGATTGGATATTTGCTCATATCAGCGCGTAGACTCACAGACACATTCAAACAGAGCCAAAATAAACGGAGAGAAATATTTAAAACGGAGAGAAACCGAAATAATGAATTAAATGCTTAACCGAAAAAAACGCAATTCACATGCGTGATTTAAACTGTGAATGCCGTACCGAACGGTTCAATATTATATTGAGAATTGTGGCATCCCCAATTTATACATAAAATGTGGTTTTAAATCGATTTACTGAAATTGACAAAATGAACAGATATTTTGAAATCACTGTAAATATATTGCGCATATTTAATAGTAACGCCCAGCTCTACTTGTCTGTGCATCTTTACTTGGTCAATAAACTCAAGAGTTGTTCCTGAACCTGTTATTGTACTTCTGCTGTAGTGATTGTGAAAGAGGAAGTGTCAGAGGAAGAGGTGGAGGAGAAGCCCGCGTCTGACCTGGACAATGAGAGCGAGAGAGAGCGAGCGTCCGGTGACGAGTCGACCGAAGAGGAAGGGCCGACGCCAGACGGAGCGGGCAGTGGCAGCGAGCAGCAGGGGGCAGCAGAGAGCTCAGTGAGGAAACGCAAACCACAGGGGCCTGACACCACAGAGGGAACCTAATGTGCCCGTCCGCGGACTGCAGTCGCCACCAAAAACAGGAGGAAGCAGCCATATCTGAAGGGTATGCAAAGCCACGCCAGCTATCGGCTGATTTCTGCGGCATTCATGCAGAACGCGGGTTTGCCCACTGCATTTGACCTGCTTCTCGCTGCAGTCTTTCAGACTAGTTGCTTTAAAGTTATTGCTAAAAGCTCTGGACCTTCTTTAAGATTTGAGTTTTTATTTTCTACAAACACCAACATTTTTTATCATTTTAAAGTTACCATTAAAAACATGTTTACGATGCATTTGGACGAATCTCACAAAATCTGTCAAGAAATACGTCTCATATTTCACCTCAAAATCAAAAGGAAAAAAAAGCTGAATATTAAGTATTAATGTTTTTTTTGTGTGCTGTCAAATCGATTAAATCGCCATTAATCGCATCCAAAATAAAAGTTTTTGTTTACATGATATATATGTGTGTGTGTGTGTGTGTGCTGTGTATAATTATGTACATATAAATGCACTCATCATGCATGTATATATGTAAGAAAAATGTTATATTTATATACAAGATAAATGATATAAGTATATTTACACATGCAAATATGTACATAAATGAGTGTGCATTTATATATACATAATTATATACACACATACACTTTTTTTTTACATTGTGACATTTTTGATGATGATGAAGCACTAAAATGTCTATTTATCAAAGTAGTATTTGTTGCACTGCCTTTATGCAGATTTTAATAATTTGTTTAATAAGTGATATAACTAGTTTTACATTTCGGCTTTTCTATAGGCCTAAATTTGCTGCAATGTCCTGTTTTATACTCTAAGGTATTTCAAAAATTACTGTATTGCAATAATGAACTCAACTAAAATGTTAGTAATTAGAATTATTGATAGTAATATATTATGAGAATTGTGCTTAACTGCATGGAAAAAAAAAGTCACAATGCAAAACATCTTGAGGATCCTATAAATATTTATTTTGTATTATTATTTACATTTTTTTGAGTGAAATATGAAGGACATGTTCTTAGCAGGTTGAATGATTCGTTGTTTTACCACAATTCCTTAATCATTCCATATTTGCTGTAATGATGAACACTTTCATGTGTATTCATGTTTCACCTTCCCGTGCCACAACATTTACACTCCTGACTGTTTCCAGTAGGAAAGCTTCCTAAAGTATGGAAGATATGAAGAGTATTTTTGCACTATTGCATTCCTCCACACATGATGCATATAGTGTTGGTCAGCACAATCTGTCCGTAATCACCGTTATATTAAACATGGCAGATTATCAGACGGATGTTTTGCGTACCAGGTCTCAGGATAAGTATTTCCCAATGCTATGAAGATGTTATTTTGTACAGTGTAGATTTGTAATGCATTCCCTGTAATTGCAAATGAAATCCATAATTTGCACAAGAACACATTGACAATGTCTTTGGTATTAAAATTGGTGCAGTCTTTGACTGGCGGCTCGACGGTCAATTGCCTTTAATTTTTTATACTATTGACAGACTGTTTAAATCTGTGTGGTGTAGCAAATAAACATTGGTGATTTTGTCGGTTTTGTAAGTGGTAACCAGCACAGAAACACACCAGCACATCTGTAAAATGTTTCTGTGTCGTTTATCAAATGCTGAACATCTTGTCAATTTCATTGTGTTGTGTGACAGATTGTTATATTGATAATATTGTGTAATGTGTTCATAACTGCTGGTGTTATACGTTCATTAAAAAGTTTGACTTGATACTAAGTGTTTTGGACTTTTATGTTTGCCATGTCAGCATTGAAACAGAAAATTATTTCAGCTTGAAATAACAGATAATTGGATTTCTCCCGATGCAATGTATAAGTCTCCTTAGACTTGCAATGCAATTGCATTACGGACTTAGAACTGACATCTATATGTTCATTTTTAACGGTTTCATTATCAGCATGATAAGAAAATGTGGCAGATTTATTAGTTGATAAATAATGTATTATTCAGCCGAGACATTTCAGATGTGACTGTTCACCATGATGGGTTTGAATGGATTGAAATCACTTAAAAAAAGGAAAATACATTCATGTGCAGCTCAAATCTGTCATATCGGCTACATAAAATTATACAATGAAAACATTATACTTTTTTGTGCTTGGGATACGGATTTTAAAGGGATACTTCACTGCCTTTTCATATTAAACTATGTTATTCCCTTAACTTAAACAAGTTGATACATACCTCTCTCGTCTCAGTGCGTGCACTTAATCTCTCTGACGCGCGGTGATGATCTGATAGCATTTAGCTTAGCTCCCTAAGCCCAGTTCATTCACTATGGAACCAAACAGAGATCAAGTTAGAAGTACCAAACACCTCCACGTTTCCCCTATTTAAATACAGTTACACGAGTAGTTGAACGATCAAGTATGGTGACAAAATAAAACGTGGCGCGTTTCTAATCGGATTAAAAAGGAGAACTATAATGTATGGCGGATTAGCACTTCTGAGAGTACTTCGGCTCGGCGCAGTAAAAAGTCCCGGCCGAAACATCTTCCCTCACATCTCCCTTTTGACAGAAATGAGAGAGTGTATCAACTCGTTTTAGTTAAGGGAAGTATGGAGTGAACAGTGAAGTATGGAGTGAACTTCATTGATAACTTCAATCTCTTCTGGAGTCAGAGACAACTGTTTACATCAAATGGCCACCACCCAAACAAACTTGGTGCAAGAGTGCTAAAGGACAATATTTATTTTTCCCTTCATCATCCTTCAGCTGTGTGTTTTAACCCACTCAACCTGATACAGAGTATGGATGACCACAGGACTTCATTTCAGCTCCTGAATGGACACTCGGCTGACACATCCCACAAGGACAATGAGAACTCCACACAGCCACAACAATTGCTCATGGACACACTCCCAGCTGAGCCCTGCCCACAGAGCTCACTACAGACAGACTGTGAAGGATTAGAACTGCTCCAAGATTCAGCACCCAAAGATGACTTTCTTGAAAATGGACAGCAAAGCCAGGACAACATACTTCAACTTCCGATAACACCAGAGCAACAGCCCCTCTCACCGGACATGTCATTCCTCTCTCCAGCATCCCCGCATCTGGGCTTCTCAGAGAAAATGGAGGAACTGATTTTTGTTGGAACTAGACTATCACACTCAATTGCTGCGAGCCCCCAGATATCAACCAAAAAGCGTCGAGCCCCACAACCACCAAAGCCTGTGGGCCCAGCTCCCCCTCCTCCTGTGAGATTTCTTCGGTCACAACGCCAGGGCCCACACCCGCCTCCATCTGTTGTAGGTGAACCAAAAACAACTGATTCCAGCTCTCAGTGATGTGTTTTGGGTCCCCGCTATGATAACAGTACCTTTATCAAATGTTTACAAAACAAGTGGGAACCCAGTGTGCCTGCCTCTTTCTCTATCTCTGTTCTGTTACGTGAAAGAAAGTCTAAGGCCTTGTCAGGCCGTTTAACAAACCAATATAATCTGCTGCCTGTCACTTGTCAAACTGAGACTAATGTGGGTGAAAAAATTAATACTGTTAAGTTAGCACTTTTAAACATCTGTTCACTTAAGAACAAATCATTCCTAGTCAGCGACTTAATAACCACAAACAACCTAGATTTTCTGCTTCTAAATGAAACGTGGTTAGAAGAAAACTGTAGTGCAACAGTCCTAAATGAAGCAGCCCCTCCTAACTTTACTTTTATGAGTGTTTGCAGATCTGTTAGGAGAGGTGGGGGTGTTGCTGCTCTTTTTAAAGATTTCTATCAATGTAAGCAAGTATCATTTGGTGACTATTTGTCTCTAGAATATCTGGGTATTGTGTTAAAAGGTTCTCCACGCATCCTGCTTATCATTGTTTACAGGCCTCCAAAGTACTCTCCAGCCTTTATTGAGGAATTTACAGAACTGTTATCAATAATTTCCTCAGAGTTTGACTGTTTTGCTATTGCTGGGGATTTTAACATTCACATAGATAATATTGAATCCAGTACAACAAAAGAGCTCATGACTGTTCTTAACACTTTTGATTTGACACAGCATGTAAATGGACCCACACACAATCGTGGACACACTCTAGATTTACTTATCAGTAAGGGTCTAAACATTTCATCAATTGTTATTAAGGATGTGGCACTGTCTGATCATTTCTGTATTTTCTTTGACATATCAATCACTCCTGCCATTGAAGCTAGATCTGTCTCTGTCAAAAAGAGATGCTTAAATGAGAACACTAATGTGCTGTTTATGAAGGCTTTATCTCTAAAACCAAGCATATCTGCAGACTCTGTTGATTTTCTCCTTGACTCCTTTAACTCAAAAGTTAAGAGTGTAATGGATGATATTGCCCCTCTGAAAGTCAGGAAAAAGAGTGGCAAACAAAAGGCACCATGGAGAAACTCAACAGCAGTTCAAATAATGAAAAGACAATGCAGAAAATCTGAACGAAAGTGGCGAAAGACAAAACTTGTAGTCCATTATAACATCTATAAAGACAGCCTTCATGCTTTCAATGTTGAACTAGGCAAAGCTAGACAGACCTTCTTCTCAAATATTATAAACAGAAACATAAACAACACGCACACTCTTTTTGCTACTGTAGACAGACTAACAAACCCCCCGAGTCACATTCCCAGAGAAATGCTCTCAGACAGCAAATGCAGTGAGTTTGCTTCCTTCTTCTCAGAGAAAATCAAAAATATCAGAAAGGCGATCAGCACATCCTCTAGTTGCTCTGGGGTCAGTCAGATCAGACCAAACCCTCGGAAAATTACTATGTCTGATTTCGAAACAATTGACGGTAAAATTTTAGAAGACACAGTACAGCATCTTAAAACATCAACCTGCACCCTTGACGCACTCCCCACTTCTTTCTTCAAAAGTGTGTTTAACTGTTTGGAAGCAGATCTCCTAGAAGTGGTGAACTTCTCACTTCTCTACGGGACTTTTCCAACCGCCCTTAAAACTGCAATAGTTAAGCCTCTTCTGAAAAAGAGAAATCTAGATAACTCCATACTGAGCAACTACAGACCAATCTCAAATCTCCCCTTCATAGGCAAAATCATCGAAAAAGTTGTTTTCAATCAACTAAACAAATTCTTAAACTCAAACGGATTCTTTGACAATTTTCAATCTGGTTTCCGACCGCATCACAGCACAGAGACAGCGCTCATAAAGATTATAAATGATATTCGCTTAAATACTGATACAGGTAAAACATCAATTCTGGTTCTACTCGATCTCAGTGCTGCATTCGACACTGTTGACCACAACATACTTCTAGACAGGCTGGAAAACTGGGTCGGGCTTTCTGGGATGGTCCTCAGATGGTTCAGATCATACTTAGAAGGGAGAGGTTATTATGTGAGTATAGGAGACCATAAGTCTGAGTGGACGTCCATGACATGCGGAGTCCCACAAGGGTCAATTCTAGCACCTCTCCTGTTTAACCTGTATATGCTGCCACTGAGCCAAATAATGAAAAAGAACAATATTGCTTACCACAGCTATGCTGATGACACCCAGCTCTACTTAGCACTGTCACCTAATGACTACAGCCCCATTGACTCGCTGTGCAAATGCATTGATGAAGTTAACGACTGGATGTGCCAAACCTATCTTCAGTTAAACAAAGACAAAACTGAAATCATTACATTTGGAAACAAAGATGAAATTCTCAAGGTGAACGCGTATCTTGAGGCTAAAGGTCTGATAACAAAAAATCAAGTCAGGAATCTTGGTGTAATTTTGGAGTCAGACCTGAGTTTCAGTAGTCATGTCAAAGCAATAACTAAATCAGCATACTATCATCTGAAAAATATTGCAAGGATTAGATGTTTTGTCTCCAGGCAAGACTTAGAGAAACTCGTTCATGCTTTCATCACCAGTAGGGTGGACTATTGTAATGGACTTCTCACTGGCCTTCCCAAAAAGACCATTAGACAGCTGCAGCTCATACAGAACGCTGCTGCCAGGATTGTGAGCAGAACCAGAAAATATGACCATATCACACCAGTCCTCAGGTCTTTACACTGGCTTCCAGTTACATTTAGAATCGATTTTAAAGTACTATTACTTGTTTATAAATCTCTCAATGACCTAGGACCTCAATACATTGCAGATATGCTGATTAAATACAAACCCAACAGATCACTCAGATCAGCCGGATCAAGTCAGTTAGAAATACCAAGAGTTCACTCAAAGCAAGGAGAGTCTGCCTTTAGCTATTATGCCAGCCGTAGTTGGAACCAGCTTCCTGAACAGATCAGATGTGCTCCAACAGTAGCCACATTCAAATCCAGACTCAAAACACATCTGTTCAGCTGTGCATTTACTGAATGAGCACTGTGCCACTGTACGTCCGACTGCACCTTATCTATGCATCATTTTTTAAATAATTTTTTTATAACTGTTTTAGTTTACCTGTTCTTTTCTTTGGTTATCATCATTTTATTACTTTTAATTCTCTTTACATTGTATTCTTTTTCTTATGCATTTTTTAGCCCTATTTTAATTCCTTTCTATGTAAAGCACTTTGAATTGCCATTGTGTATGAAATGTCCTATATAAATAAACTTGCCTTGCCTTGCCTTGCCTAAGGGAATAACATAGTTTAATATGAAAAAGCGGTGAAGTATCCCTTTAATGTTGAGACTTGTTTTTGTAATCATGCTCTCAAATTATATAAAATATGGATTTAGATTTATCTGCCAATATATCAGTTTTTAGCTTTCAGATATAAAGAATGATCAGTTATTGGCTAACATTTTCATATCAGTGCATCCCTACAAGAAACTGCATTGAGATAATCACTGAATTATTTTAAGAGACTAATGCCTGCGCTAATCAGTGGCTGTGTTTAATCCACTTTTAGACACACTTGCGCACTTCCTCTCGGGGGACTCCCCGCAGACATTTCAAAGTGCGGTCAACTTTGTCAAGTGAGATGTTTATTTGGACAGACCCTCAACCCCTTGATTTTGACCGAGGGAGTGAGTCTACTCATATGTACACGTCAGGCAGCTCCATAGACCACAATGCAACATGATTGTGACGTCACAACAGCAACCCGCAGTGCTCACTCTTAATTGAGGCCCTGTCCCAAATATCTAACTTCATATGCACTCATGTGTGGAATTGGCCACTGCATGTGCATGTGTCTATTAATCTTTTTAGGTTTCAGAAGGGTACCCGCGAGCGCCCCCCTTTGCAATCGATATACACCCTCAATGTGTAGTTTTGTCGAGCTACGCAGCAGACTTCTTCCTGAGAGTTAAAGCAGCGTTACGTCTAGACCACAAGAGTTTATGGTGGCATTTGGGACAGGGCCTTACCCACAAGTGATCAAGGCCGTTCCATTATAAACAAGCCAAGTAGTGGCAAAGCCACCTGAAGGCAAACCTAACCAAAAATGTATAACACCTGCTGAAGTAGTACACAGGGAAGGAGACAAGAGGCCATACAATTCACAAGTTGACCACATGAAGTCGCCTTGCCACGAAACAAGAGCATATCGTGTTTTTGTGTCAATTATGGCATAAACAGAATAAAAAAAAACATATCACTTTGAAAACAGCTGAAGAAAAGCAGAAACGATGGTATTATGTTTTACGTTTATTCCCAATGGAAGCCGGACTTGTCGACATCTTGGAAGTAATGTCAAATGACTCGTCTCGCTGAGGTTGATCCGACCGGTGGATATTATAGGTTGAACATCCGACTTTGATTGGCATTCCAGATGTTATTTCAAGAACGTGGTGGAAAAATCCAAATTCCAAGGCACGAGACCATCTTGTGCAACGTAAGCAATGACGGACATCCGATTGAACGAGACGGAGGGAAGTTAGCGAGAGAAGGGGATTAAAACTTGGACTTAACCTGGACTTTACGCAGCCATAGTAGCATTTGCACCATTGTTTACCGCCCCCAAAAAACATGAATTAACCAATTTTTTACCTGACACAATTCTGAATTTGCTCAGACAGTAGATCACCAACAGAACTTCCACACACGTGGATTTGCCCTGTTCAGTAAATCTGGCCCTGTGTGTTTAAAAGATACAAGAAAAACTAGTTGACCTACATCTATAAAAAGAGCTGAGGGTTAGAGGGTTGACATGGGTCAGTTAGCCTACTGTTAAACATCATAACTACACCAATCATAATTCAGCAGCCAAAAAGCATTTTCTTTGACAGACATTCGAAAGCAGCCACGTGTTTTAATAATTAAAACATAATTTTTCAAGCCAAAATTGTTTAAATGCAAGTATTTCATATATTATTTTTCTAAAAATATCAAATGGACTTACATGTTTTCCCGACATCACAGCTCAAGATGCTCACTACTGAAGGCCTGGTGTTCATCCGTCAATCAGTGTTGTGACATTATTATCCTCCAGCAATTTCCCACAAGCAAAGATGGCAGATTTCATTTCACATGCATTTCACATGAAGGAATACAGTGTAAAACTGCATTATCTGCAGAAACTTGGGTTGATGTGCAGTTAAGTGTTACGATAAACATTCTTTCTCAACCCTGTTCCTGAAGCACCCAGCATGCCCTTTTTGTAAGTCTAATCAAACACACCTGATAAAACTCATCAGGCTCATTACGGGAAACTCGGCCCAATTCATCTACTTATACTACACCCTAAAGGCTACAACATACACGCGAGAAGTGGAAAGTCTCGCCGGTGACTGTTCCTGTTTTTAGCTCGTTTGAATCTGCTGTCTGCACGTTATCTGGGCCCACTCCAACCATCATCGCTACTGTCTACCGCCCCCCCAAATCAAACAGTGAATTTTTAAATGACTTTGCTGCTTTTCTTACTCATTTATCCTCTCTCTCATCAAACATAATACTGCTGGGTGATTTTAATATCCACATGGACAACATCAATCTGCCTCTTACTAAAGACTTTTCCTCCATCTTAGAGAGCTTTGAATGCCAGCAATATATTACTTTTCCGACACACTCAAAAGGACATACCCTGGACTTAATCTGTTGTTCTGGTATTACTCCTTCTGACTTTACAGCTGCTGACCTACCCATAACTGACCATTTTCTCATCTCATTCACTGTGAAACTCACTCTCTCTATCTCTAAAGTACCACGATTCATCTCATTCAGGAATATAAAGAATATCAACTCTACCATGCTCATTTCAAGTATTCACTCCTTCTGCTCCTCCAACACTTATAATTTATTCACCCCTGATGATCTGGTTGCTCATTACAACACTGGACTCCATAATATTCTTAATTCCCTTGCTCCATTAAAAACCAGATCTGTTTCATTTTCCATCTCTGCCCCGTGGTTCTCCCCCGACCTTCGTCTCATGAAAGCCAAAGGTCGGCAACTTGAACGTCTATTTAGGAAAACTGGTCTCACTATTCATAAAGAAATGTATAATGATCACATTTTATGTTATAAGGACTCCATTGCTACTGCCAAAACCCACCACTACTCCAGTATAATCACTGCTAATAAGGGAAACCTTAAATCATTATTTTCTCTACTTAATAAGTCCACTCAACCTCAGGACTTTCTCCCCCCTCACTTTTATACAATCAATTTTTGCAATTCCATTATGTCATATTTCAATGAAAAAATCAAAAATATTCACCAGAACCTTGGATCTATCCCTCACCTCAGCAATTCAGCTGACTGTGACCCATCCATACACTTATTTTCTGCTTTCCACCTCCCAACTATCGCTGAAATCACAAAACTAGTTAGAACATCCAAGGCAACTACCTGTCAACTTGACCCATTTCCCACACATCTTGTTAAAGCCTGTCTTCCGTTGCTGGTTCCTCTCATTTCAGATATCATCCACTCCTCTCTCACCACTGGAACTGTTCCTTTATCATTTAAAACTGCTGTCATTACTCCAATTTTAAAAAAGCACGGTGCCAACCCATCCAATTTCAACAACTTCCGTCCTATATCAAATTTACCATTCATTTCAAAAATTCTTGAAAAAACAGTTGCCTCTCAAATTCATTTCCATCTATCCGATAATAACCTTTATGAACAGTTCCAGTCTGGTTTTCGCCCACTTCACAGCACTGAAACAGCACTAATTAAAATCACCAATGATCTCCTTATGGCAGCTGATTCTGGACTCCTTACCATTCTCATTCTCCTCGACCTGAGTTCAGCTTTTGATACCATCTGTCACACTATCCTTCTCAATAGGTTAGCTTCTATTGGCATCACCCAGACTCCGTTAAACTGGTTTACATCCTATCTATCAGGCCGCACTCAGTTTGTTCAATTAAAGTCTTTTAAATCCAGTCCCTCCATTGTCACTTCAGGTGTTCCCCAGGGCTCTGTCCTGGGGCCCTTACTTTTCATAATTTATCTCCTTCCCCTGGGGAATATTTTTCGCAAATTTAATATCCAATTCCACTGTTATGCTGATGACACACAGCTCTACCTTTCGACCACACCCTCATCTACTCTCCCACCTACCACTATTACTGACTGCATTTCCGAAATAAAAACCTGGTTTACACACAACTTTCTTAAATTAAATAGTAATAAAACCGAGGTTATACTCATTGGTACTAAATCCACTTTATCAAAAACCAACAGTTTCTCCCTCACTATCGATAACTCCCCAGTTTCACCGTCGCCCCAGGTAAAGAGTCTGGGTGTCATCCTTGATAGCACTTTATCTTTTCACTCCCACATCAATAACATTACCCGGTCTGCCTACTTCCATCTACGAAACATTAATCGCCTCCGCCCCTCCCTTACTCCCCACACTACAGCTGTCCTTGTCCACAGTCTTGTCACTTCAGCTTTGGACTACTGCAACTCTCTCCTTTTCGGTCTCCCTCTAAAATCCCTTCATAAACTTCAACTGGTCCAGAATGCAGCTGCCCGCATAATAACCAGAACCCCATCTATTCACCATATCACTCCGGTTCTCCAACAGCTTCACTGGCTCCCGGTACAATTCCGCATTCAATACAAAATTCTTCTCTTAACATTCAAAGCCATCCACAGCCTATCACCTCCATATTTGTCTAACCTTCTTCAGATTCAAACCCCGACCCGCTCTCTTAGATCTTCTTCCTCCATACACTTGTTTGTTCCCCTTTTCCACCTCACTACTATGGGGAGCAGAGCTTTCAGCCGCTCTGCTCCCCGACTTTGGAATTCACTACCACCGCAACTCAGAAACACTGATTCATTCTCTCACTTCAAATCGCACCTCAAAACATATCTGTTTAAAATTGCCTATTCTACTTAATGTCACATGTTTTTCAGTTATTCTTTCTTATCTACTTATTTATATTTTATTTTATCTTACTGTTTTTAAATGTATTATTGTATCTTTGTACGGTGTCCTTGAGTGCCGAGAAAGGCGCCTTTAAATAAAATGTATTATTATTATTATTATACTCTGCAATAACAGAGATAAAAATTCTCGAAAAAAAAAAGTTCTCGAAAAAAGTTCTCTGGGAGTGAGAACTTCTTTCTCTGTTCTTGTGGAGTATGTTGTAGCCTTAAAAGTATGTACTGATGTGGAGGAAAAAGTATACTTAGTAGTAGGCAAGCTTTGGGACGTACTACGTCATAACTGCATCTTTAACAAACAGCTCTGTCGCTTCGCTGCGTCCATCTGGTCACCGTTTAAACTGCCCTGTCAATCATCTTGACACAGTTAAAATCCTCCTACATTCAATTTCTTTTCTAACCATTTTTGGAGAGAAAAAAACCCATTGTTTTTATGTTGAGATAGTGATGAAAAACATCAACAGATGAAGAAGCTCAAATATAAGAGTTTTCAATTGTCTCACAAGTTTTCATCACTATCATGCTCCTGATTGGACCATATCCACAGGAATCTTGAGCTTTCGCTATCTGGTATTTTTTTCCCCTCAAAACAATGTAGTATACATGCCAGACCAGTGTGTGCCACTGTAATTCTGACACAGAAATACACTAAAAACGGAGAAGAAAGGTTACAGCAATGGCCTGTCACGTCACGGACACGAGGAAACAGGAAAATGGTACGAGGACTCAAGTGCAGAAAATGATGAAAATGATTTATTTATAACAAATAAAACAAACTCAAAACAAAACCCACGAGGGGGAAAAACACATAATAGAATAATAAAATATAAACTTAAACAAACCAACAGAATCACAGGGAGGATGGAAGACGCAGACATTACACAAGGATCTAACACAGACTGACAAACACAAGGAGCTTATAAGGGGAAGAAATCAAGAGGGAACAGGTGGGGCAAATTAACCAATAATCAGATAACAAGAAGGGCGGGGTTGACAGTAGACCGGAGACATGACAAAACCCACATGTGCACACAAGACAGGACAGGCATGTGACATTACCCCCTCCTTAAGGAGCGGCTACCAGACGCTCCACTAGGGACGGGAGGGACAGACCAGGGCGGGACGGGAGGGACAGACCAGGGCGGGACGGGAGGGACAGACCAGGGCGGGACGGGAGGGACAGACCAGGGCGGGAAAGGGGAAACAAACAAGGAAGGAACAGACAAGGGAGGGGTCAACAAGGGAAACATGGGGAAAACAAAAAGTTCAGGAGGCCATGGTGGCACACAAAGTTCAAATGGCCAGGACGGCCCGCCGAGGTCGGGAGGCCCACCGAGTTCAGGCGGCCCGCAGAGTTCAGGCGGCCAGGGCGGCGCGGTGAGAGCAGGACTCCTGGGTGGTGCGGTCAGTGCAGGGGGCGCCAGGGAGGTGCGGTGAGAGCAGGACGCCTCAGCGGCGCGGTGAGAGCAGGACGCCTCAGCGGCGCGGTGAGAGCAGGACGCCTCAGCGGCGCGGTGAGAGCAGGACGCCTCAGCGGCGCGGTGAGAGCAGGACGCCTCAGCGGCGCACGGAGAGCAGGACGCCTCAGCGGCGCACGGAGAGCAGGACGCCTCAGCGGCGCACGGAGAGCAGGACGCCTCAGCGGCGCACGGAGAGCAGGACGCCTCAGCGGCGCACGGAGAGCAGGACGCCTCAGCGGCGCACGGAGAGCAGGACGCCTCAGCGGCGCACGGAGAGCAGGACGCCTCAGCGGCGCACGGAGAGCAGGACGCCTCAGCGGCGCACGGAGAGCAGGACGCCTCAGCGGCGCACGGAGAGCAGGACGCCTCAGCGGCGCACGGAGAGCAGGACGCCTCAGCGGCGCACGGAGAGCAGGACGCCTCAGCGGCGCACGGAGAGCAGGACGCCTCAGCGGCGCACGGAGAGCAGGACGCCTCAGCGGCGCACGGAGAGCAGGACGCCTCAGCGGCGCACGGAGAGCAGGACGCCTCAGCGGCGCACGGAGAGCAGGACGCCTCAGCGGCGCACGGAGAGCAGGACGCCTCAGCGGCGCACGGAGAGCAGGACGCCTCAGCGGCGCACGGAGAGCAGGACGCCTCAGCGGCGCACGGAGAGCAGGACGCCTCAGCGGCGCACGGAGAGCAGGACGCCTCAGCGGCGCACGGAGAGCAGGACGCCTCAGCGGCGCACGGAGAGCAGGACGCCTCTGCGGCGCACGGAGAGACTCGGGGAAACTTCTCCAGTCCAGCAGTATCCACCGGCACTGGGACCACCGGAACACGATCCACCGGCACTGGGACAACCGGAACCAAATCCACCAACACTGGGATCACCGGAACACGATCCACCGGAACTGGGACCACCGGAGTGGTGGATGACACCCTGTGCTTCTCCCAAGCATGCAGGACTGCCACCACAAACCCTCCCATTACGGCCCTCCAGGCCCTGTCTGGACTCGGGATTCCCGGACTCGGGACCCCCGGAACTGGCACCGAGGGAGAACTTCTCTGCTGAGTCCTCATTGTATGGTTGGATCCTTCTGTCACGTCACGGACACGAGGAAACAGGAAAATGGTACGAGGACTCAAGTGCAGAAAATTATATATTTATTTATAACAAATAAAACATAAACTCAAAACAAAACCCACGAGGGGGAAAAACACATAATAGAATAATAAAATATAAACTTAAACAAACCAACAGAATCACAGGGAGGATGGAAGACGCAGACATTACACAAGGATCCAACACAGACTGACAAACACAAGGAGCTTATAAGGGGAAGAAATCAAGAGGGAACAGGTGGGGCAAATTAACCAATAATCAGATAACAAGAAGGGCGGGGTTGACATTAGACCGGAGACATGACAAAACCCACATGTGCACACAAGACAGGACAGGCATGTGACATGGCCGGAAGTGAGGCAAAAATCTCACAATAAAATAAAAGTAAATACATTTGCTACTTACCAGACTGTGTTTTATTAATACCTACACCTACCCGAAACCTAAACCTACCCTTACAATAATGCAAATACAATAATTAAATTACACAGTATTGATGTGCGCATGCTCAGTGGCTGTAGCTGTATCTATAGTCTTTTTTACGATTGGCTGTACATACGATTTCAGATTTAACCACTCAGGGACCCGGTTTCATCTGTCGGGTCCGTCTGAACAAAACACTGATACGATAAGTAAGGGATAATGTCCACCCAGCCGGTTGTTATCCCAGAATAAACCCCGACAGAGTGATCAGGACCCCGACGAGAAGCGGAGACTTGCATCCCTCTGAAGGGGTTTATTCTGAGATAACAACCGGCTGGGTGGACATTATCCCGCTTATTACACGACTACTAAAAAAATGAATGCTGAAAGGGTTAGTTCATCAAAAAAATGAAACCAAGCCTATGATTTACTTACCCTCAAGTCATTATAGGTGTATATGACATTCTTCTTTCAGACAAATACAATCTGAGTTATATTTAAACAGTCCAGGCTAACATTAATCCCAGCAGTAGTTGTAACGTTAGCTGTTTTTGAAGTCCATAAAAAATGCAGTCTTCCGCCAAATAACGTGCTCCACACGACTCTGATGGGTTAATAGAGCCTTCTGATTCGAATCGATGCGTTTGTGTACGAAAAATATCTATATTAAAAACGTTATAAAGGAAACCTGCCTTGAAGTCTTCCATTGTAACCCACGGCTGTTTAAGCCACGAGAAGGCGCCAGCGTTAAGCACAGAAGTAGATCCGGTCAAGATAACTCGTAGTACCCGGATGAGCGGTTGTTATCTGGAAATAACATACCGCTGGAATGCGCGATTGACCAATCAGAGTATTTCACAGAGCCGTGTAACAAAAAATGTTACGTATACAGCTAAATGCGTCTCCGAGTGTACAGTGCCTTAGAGTTTTCATGGAAATTCGTTAACTATGAAGCATTCAGTTTAAACCTCTGGGGCTCATTTTTTACTGAAACGTCACATTTTGTTGTTTTAGTTAATTTTTTACTTAATCTGAATTCCTATGTGAACATGAAAAAGGTTAAATAGTTTTGAAAAAAAAAAAAAAAAACAGTTACACTTGTGTAGTTTAGGTCAAAAATGGGAGACATGTCATCTAGTGAAATGATTTACTTACTAAATCATTTACTTAATAAAGTGGAAATTTTTGGTACTGCGCACAAACAAAATCTGACTGAAAGCTCATTTGTTGAGATATCAACCTCACGTTTTGGAACACAACTTGTTTAGAGTTATGGCTTTGAGTTGCTCACAGTTATAAAGTAAAATGTGTTCTTTGAATATATACATACTTCATATTAAAACTAAAAATATCATTTTTGTGCTTTCATTATAACAAACATATTTTCACCGCAGCAATAATCTAAAAAAGTGCTGTTTTTAAAAAAAAATCCAAAAGCATTCAAAATGTATGACATTTTCAGGTCCATGCTCAAAAAGTGAATAAATGGATTATAACTACAGAATACATATAATTCTGTACCATAAAATCTCCTGAAAATAAAAAGATTAAATAAAAAACATTATCAAACTAAAACAGTACATTCCTTTCATTGAAATACTAATAAAAAAACTGTGATTGTTGACTGCCATGAAGAGGGTTAGTAAACAGAAGAGCATCTGATAGTTAGTTAACTGATACTTTGATTGCATCAGTAAAAGATTTCTGTGGTGTGTGTGAAGTCGAAGTGTGTGTGCAGCGGTTGTGAAGCGATTACGTAAAGCTGCAGAGGAGGCACATCTGAACATCCTACACACACAAGCCTGAAAATACTGCCATCATTCAAACTCACACCAGGGAGAATCTTACCAAACCTATCGGGACTATCTCTGCAACATATTCCCCAACTAAAACCCTAATGGTTCTATCTTTCTTTATGCAAAATATAGATTTTTTTCTGATTTAACTCAAGCACACAATCCTTTTTCTGTTATATGCAATTGTTCATTTCATGCATACGAGTACTTTTTAGTTGACAGCGTATTGATTGTGTGTTGGTTATCCACATGTTTGTGAGGAGAAGCCCCTTTAGTGGCATGTGACGGGGCAAAGGGACCGACGCTGGATAAACATTAGTTGGAAGCCTGCAGAAAGTTCACACAGAAAGTTAATTATTCATCAGTGGTGAAATACAGCGGCTTGAAGAGGTTTGAGTCTCATCAGTGGAAACATGTCAGACACGCTGGTGTGTGTTAGCGATTATGAGCTTCAAGCTCAAAGGATTTTGCCCAAGTCAGTGTTTGATTATTATTTCTCAGGAGCAGACGAGCAGGAGACTCTGCGTGATAATGTAGCAGCGTTCGCCAGGTACGTGACGGTACAAGCGCTGTTTGATTTGACAAGCTTTGATTAAAGAGAAGACAGGCATAGAAGTGTCACACAAAAAACAATCCGCACCGTAAACCCTAACGCTCAAGATAATTCACGTGTTTGAGTAGAGCCTACTCAAATTAAACAAATTTGTTCAATCAAATGAACTTTTATGAGTATTTAGAACTTTTCTTTTGAGTTCTCAAAACTGACTTAAGTAATCTGAACTGTTTCATTGTTTTGAGTTGTATGAACTTAATCTAGACAAACTTAAATTTAACTGAAACTGTGCTGAGATTTCTATTTCCCAGCATGCTTTGCCATGACACTCAAAAGGGATGCTCAAATTAAGTGTTATATAATGTTTTTGTGCAAGATTAATGTTAGGGTGCATATTCAGTAGTGTTTAATGTTTTGCTATGTTAGTTTAGAAGAGTGTCTGTTATGGACGAGTGGAGCATGAGCTCAGTTTGAGAACAGATTTATGTTAAATGGTCTATATCGCTGTACTCATTCAGCAAGTGCACTCAAAAAAATTTCTCTTTAAACTTACTTAATATAATTATGGACAGTGGTTCCACACAAGGTAATTATGTTTTATTAACATTAATAGATTTTTTTGAATCTATGCAAGCTCCTTGTGTTGTGACAACACAATTGAATCAGAGAGAATCTAAGTGAAATTGTACTGTCCAACCAAATCAATGGTATTGCTTCCATGTAACTTAAACCTTTTAAGTTCAGTGAACTTGCTTTAGTTAATTTAAAACTGGCTAAATATGTTTCACTCAACCAACACAAGGAGATTTGTCTCAAATAACATTTAAATTATGGACAGTGGTTCCATCCAATTAGTTTTTGTTACTTTAACTCAATGTTTTCTATTTAAAGTTATGCCATTCAAATCAGCATTTTGTTTGTGTGTGTTTGTCTTGTAGAGTCATAAAAAAGTCAAGATGCATAACAAAGGATCAAACTGTATTTGTTAAAGGGTTGCAATTACATTCAAGACACCTGTGCAAATGCATTAACATTAGCTAAATGACTTTTACAACATCATACTGTTAAGAGTCGAGTCATTCTTCAGCAAAGTCACTGAAAGTTAAAAAAATAAAAATAATAACCTCTATAAAACTTGGTAAAGGATAAATACAATTAAATTAAAGGGTTAGTTCACCCAAATATGAAAATAATGTAATTTATTACTCACCCTGATGCCGTTCCAGACCTCTAAGACCTTTGTTCCTCTTCAGACATAAATTAAGATATTTTTGTTGAAATCCGATGGCTCAGAAAGGCCTCCATTGGCCACAATGTAATTTCCTCTCTCAAGACCCATAAAGGCACTAAAGATATCTTTACCACGCCCATCTCACTACAGTGGCTCTACAATAATTTTATGAAGCAACGAGAAGAGTTTTTGTGCGCAAAAAAACCCCCTAAATAACTACATGATGGCCGAAAACATTTCTTCCTGAAGCTTCGGAATGTGTTATGAATTAGCGGATCGATTCAGCGGTTCGGATCGCGGGGTTTTAAAATCGCTGACGTCTTTAGTAACTTTTATGGGTTTTGAGAGAGGAAATGTCATTGCTGCCAGTGGAAGCCTTTCTGAGCCATTGGATTTCAACAAAAATATCTTCATTTGTGTTCAATGATGAACAGAGGTCTTACAGGTCTGGAACATCATAAGTGTAAGTAATTAAATTACATTATTTTCATTTTTGGGTGAACTAACCCTTTAAATGATTTTTACAAAATTAAGACAATTACATTAACATTTTGGCATTCCAGGAAGTCCTTACGCAAACATATCAGAGAAGAGCTTGGTCTTCAGTGTTTAACAGCTTGGTCTTCAGTGTTGCACTTTATTGGATAACTTGTTGACATCCAGCTCCAGAATTAACTTTTGCAGTACATTTAATGTGTACCTGAGTTCAGGAGGGTAGCTCAAGTTCAGTCCATATATCAGTCATGGCTGTTGCATATGGGACACTGCTAAGATCCTGAAGAAATGTTGACCCTCTAACACCACTCCGACATCTGCTGGGCTGTCTCCTATGTATTCCACCTTCAAGTCTTATTACATAAATTCCCATCACTGTCTTCTGGATCGCCTTCTCAGTGCTGGCAATGTCTGCATCCTAGAGGGGACATTTAAAAAGAATACAATACTCTTAAATTCTTGTGTGTTAACTTTAACAAATCATTTAGCATGCTGGAAAATGCAGAAAACATTTATAAAGCACATATACTCACAATATACTCCCAAATCAGACTGCTAGGGTCTTCATTCAGGTAGACGCCGAGAGATTCGGTTATGCATTCTCTCTTCACTTCAATGTCATCAGTCTAAAGATACAAATAAGAACAATAACAAAATATAGCCTTTACAGTCAGCTCTCTACCACATGTAAATGTGTAAAACATTCGAGCGATCTAATTTAGGCAAACTGATGAAATTGCATTTTGCACCAAATTTTACACACACACACACACACACACCGAAATTTTTGCATGCGAATTTCGGACTGAGTGTGCAAAGACCTTTAGTATTGTCACTGTATTCTCTAATGCACTAATTGATACGGTCTGCTCACAGCTAATACTATATCAGTGCAATAAGCTGTAGCAGAATTCATAAAACTTTAGCCTAAATACTATCATTGTGCCAAACCATGGATTGTAACAAAAGTCAGCAAAAATATTACTACTTTTTAAAAATCTTAAAAAGCAATAGAGTGCTTCACTTACCTTAGCCAAAAAACGTAGCTCTATATCAATGAAGTAGTGACATTTCTTCATAGGTACGGATGAACTGGAAAAGACATGATGAAAAACATACTGTCATTCATTCATTCATATATGTATGTATGTATGTATGTATATATATATATATATATATATATATATATATATATATATATATATATATATATATATATAAAATGTGTAATTTCTAAGCATTTTCCTCCCATAAATGCTTAAGGTGGCTAATAATACTGAGAGGGTAATATTACAAGATCAAATTCTTATTAATAAACCACAGGCTGTGCGCAGATAAACAGATTAACCAGAAAATGAACTCTTATGTGTTACGTTAATGTTAAGTAAATTGAATGTGTTGCATTGCATTCATATGCTGGCAGGGTTAATCTGCTTATCTGCATGTAGTACGGTTTATTAATAAGGTGTACACTAACTTCATAGTTAAAAACGTCACACAAACGTCCTTCGAAGTCGCTTATTTCAACGTAAATAGCTCATAACCACGACTTCAGAAATGGGAATTAACGTAACATAATACATTTACGATAGCACGTGAAGGCAGCATGCATGCCACGTGAAAATGCCTGTAACTAAACGCGTTGCATTCATAGTTCTATGCTTTATTTGTATGTTTTACCGGAGTTTGATTTTTATAGTACATTAAGCCACTTTAAATGTTTTTCACTTCAAGCGTTTTTGAATGCCTGATAACTGCTCGTTTCATTAACTTAAAAGTAACGTTAGGTTAACTGAAAACTATTTAGAATTTTAGTATGTTGCCCAAATATTTTTTCCACGTCCATACATAACGTTACATATATAAGTGTTATACATTAACGTTAATATACGTTACAGAGAATCAATCACATGCACATTAAACTCACCTTTCAATCGCATGAATGAACTCCCAAAAATGGCACAACATTTCCCACAATACTTGACAGTTAAACAACAGACATCCCAGAACAGACTTAACGAAATATTAACAGAAATGAAAGACTTTAGATAAACTTTATATTTTCTTACCTTGCCACCTTCTTCGTGCTGCGCGCAGTCTTCAAGTTCATTCAATACGTTGGAAATCGTCACATCCGGGTCTTTTTTTTTTTTTTTTTGAATTGCGAAATGAAACCGTTTACATTAGTTTAACGATTGGTAATTAAGTATGGTGTAAAGTGATGCAGGTTAAGTTAATTTAACGCAATACAATAGTGTTTTGGTGGCAAAATAAATATATATGTGTTATTTTAACAAAAAATATTTGGGTAAAAAGAACAGTGCCGCAAAGTCATTTTTTTGAGTGTGCTAATGCTATGTTAATGTTACCAAAGCATTGTGTCACCAATTGGCAAGCATTCATTGAATTAGCTAGCCAAGTTTCCACAACTAAAAATATTTAAGTTGGTAATTTTAGGGTAAAAGTATGAATTAATTAAAATGTATGGGTACAAAATAAAAGTCTGTTGTTCTGCTTACTTGGGGGGGGGGGGGGGGGGATAGCAGATTGACAGTTTCTGTCAATCTTGAGTACCTACCTATTGTAATGCATCCTAGTCAGACCCACATCAAGATGTTTGGTCTGGAAACTCACCATTGACAGCTCAATCCGAGGGGCGGATAAACGGTTGTCTTTCAAACTCCCTCTGCACGCGATAGGATAGCGCTACAACCAACCAGAGCAACGAAGGTGAAGCAGAGCTCGCTGACAGATTAAACATTCGCCGTATCCGGTCGGCTAAACCCAGAACACATCTTCCCTTTTTAAGAATGACTTCAGTGCCGTTCTTTGTTCTTTTCTCAGAGAAAAGCTTAACTCCAAGTCTTCCAGAGTCGCGGTCAGAGCTGATTCGAAAGACCGGCGCCGTTCACCAGTTTCTGTGTTTACTAGAAGCACGCAAACGCAACTCGGCCGTCATTATGGCCCCACCCACCGACTCTCTATACACGATGTGATTGGCCCGACCAGAGTGTGGTTTTTTACAGCTTTTTTTATTTATTTTTATTTTTTGGGGTGAACTAACCCTTTAAGGTCGACTAGTAGGTGCAACCCCTACTGTACAGTCTTTCTGAATAAAACCGAGCGGCTGGAAGCGTATCGTGTGGGCGGAGCTAAAGAGTCACGATTATGTTCAATTGATGTGCACTTATGTGCCAATAGCCAACAACACACTGACATTTGAAGCAGTTTTACTCATATGTTTTAAACAATAATGTTTTTGTTTTTTTTATTGCATGTGAATGTGGCAAAAATTGGTTTTCATACAGTTAATTGGTTAATCAACCTAAATAGTTAAGTTTATACACTGTAAAAAATTATTTAAAAAAAAAAAGTTACCTGGTTGCCTTAAAATTGAGTTCATTGAAATAAAAAAATGTTAGTTAATACAATAAAAAAAAATTTGATCCCACAATATTAAAATATTATTAAACGATTTTGTAAGCATATTGGGTAATTGTGTTTTTTTTATTTGATGATGAAGTGAAACATGCCAAATAGTGCTATTTTCATGATTTATAAAAAAAATTATGTGGTTAGATACAATATTTTGAGTTTCTATTTATTAAACAAATTTCCTTCATTGTATCAACTCAAATTTTTTATTTCAATAAATTCAAAATTTTAAGGCAACCAGGTTACTTACTTTTTAAGTTAAACCAACAAAAAATATTTACCTACAAAATATTTTTTGTTTGTGATCAAGTAAAAATAAAAAATAAAAACCTGCTGTGTATCAACGTTTGTTTATTGATTTGAAAAGCAAAATCTTTTCTTGAAATATGATCTACACTGTAAAAAAATATTTAGAAAAAAAGTTACCTGGTTGCCTTAAAATTTTGAGTTCATTGAAATTACATTTTTGAGTTAATACAATGAACATTTTTTGAGATTCGACAACCTTTATTAAAATATTATTAAAAGATTTTGTAACCATATTGGGTAATTGTGTGTGTTTTATTTCTGATGACGCAGTGAAACATGCCAAATAGTGCTATTTTCATGATTTGTCATATTTTTTATGTGGTTCAGATACAATAATATTTTGAGTTTCTATTTATTAAACAAATTTCCTTCATTGTATCAACTCAAATTTTTAATTACAATAAACTCAAAATTTTAAGGCAACCAGGTTACTTACTTTTTTAAGTTAAACCGACAAAAACCAACAATAATTTTTTACAGTGTACTTATTGTCTATGAACCCTTTTCAGGGTCATCGAGCAATGCGGCATATAAAGATTTGGTGAGAGAAATTAAATGATGTAAAAAAAAATGAAACAGGAACTCTGTCATAGTTCGAGTCAGGCCATCACAATGTTGACAAGAATTACACTTTTTCTGAAGGTTTGGGCCTAATTTTAGAGCAGCGTGGGTCAGTTATAATTCTGTGCGTTTATCTTGGCCTGGAGCGCTTGTGTGGGTGAGCAGACCCAAACACCGCAGCTCAGCGACTTACAGCACTGTCCAGATGAATAATGCCACTTTATATTAGTCATATATACATATTTATAAAATGTGCAAACAGACACACGCTGTGAAAGTTAAGTGAGCTGTGGTCAGACGACACCATGAGTCATGAAATCAGCACAAATTATACAAGTCAAGGGTGAATTCATAGGCAATACGGTACACATGTGATACAGGAAGAAAGAAGCAAACATTTATCTATTTCAAAATACAGTTCCCACCATCCAGGAGAAGTTGTGTTTCATGTTTTTTTCAATGCATTTGTGTGTGTGTGTGTGTGTGTGTGTGTGTGTGTGTGTACTGTTTATAAATATGTGTATATAAATACACTCATTCATGTATTTATTTAGGAAATATTTGCATGCATATACTGTATATATAATTTATATTATATATACATATTTGACATGTAAATATAACAAATATGTTTCTTTGTGTGTGTGTGTATGTATGTATATATATAATATATATATATATATATATATATATATATATATATATATATATATATATATATATATATATATATATATATATATATACACACACACACACATACACATAAATGAGTCTGTATTTACATATACATATTAATTAATAGTACACATATCATGTACACACAAACTTATATTTTAGATGTGATAATTCGACAGCAATATACATTTTTTTTGTCTTTATCATATAGCATAATAGTATATAATCATCAATAATATGGAAGTGCATATACCATACAAAATATACCAACATATATATAGCAGTTGGGTTTGTCCATATATGACCCAAACATATACACGTGAAATTCTGGTATTTTGTGACAACTAGCCCCGGTATCATCTAAAGCTCTTATTTCTGAAATATGAATCGTGTCCTGCAGGTGGCGCTTGTACCCCCGTGTGCTCAGAGACGTGTCGGCAGTGGACATGTCCACCACAGTTCTGGGTCAGAGAGTCAGTATGCCCATCTGTGTGGCAGCTACGGCCATGCAGCGAATGGCACATCCCGACGGAGAGACGGCCACTGCCAGAGGTCAGACACCATCAGCTTCCGCCTCAGTCACGACAATCAACCACACGGGGGCGGCATTATCCCTTCCTACATACTGCAGTCTCTCCTGCTCCCAATCAATGTATAAAACGTTATACATTTTAAATTATACACATAAATCAATAATGACATAAAAAGTTAAAATGATTGCAAACTAAATCATAATTATGAGATAAAAGGTCAAAATTATTAGACTATTATGACTAAATTAAATCACAAAACGAATTCATAGTTATGAGGAAAAAAAAGTTAAAATGATGACATATTAAGGCTAAGAAAATTGTGACAACGTCAGTTATGACATTTTGAGTGATAATTATGACAAAAGTAATAATTATGAGATGAGATTATGAAGATTATGACATTAATTATGAGATATAAAGTTGAAATTATGACATGTTAAGTCTGAATTGGGAAAAAGTTAAAATAATGACATAAAAGTAACTATCCGTTAAGTCAAATTTATGACACAACGCAAGTCATAATTATAACAGTCAAAATTATGACAAACCAAGTAAATTATTAGACAAAAAGTCAAAGTTATGACAGTCATAATTGACATAAAAGCACAAAAAGTCATAAAAACTAATGACATTCATAAGTATGAGAAATAAAGTTAAAATTTTGACATGTTAAGTAAATTATTTGACAAAGTCAGTTATGACATACGGAGTCATAATTATGACATTAAAGTAATACTTATGAGACAAAAAGTGAAGATTATGACAAATTCATAATTTAAAAATATAAAGTTGAAATAATGACATGCTATGACATGAGTCAATTATGTGATAGTTTTTTTTTTTTTTTTTTTTTTTAACAATTGTAACACTTTTATGAGACAAAAAAAATGGAAATTATGACATACTGAGTCATAATTATGAGATCATGACACTAATATACCATTAGCCTATCATTATGATAGAAAGTGGACATATGTCACGAGATAAAAAAGTTGAAAATTATGAAATAAGTAACCATTATGAGACAAAAAGTCAAATTTATGACACTAATTCATAATTATGAGGTATAAAGTTGAAAGTATGGCATGTTAAAGGAACTGTATGTAAGAAATGTATTTAAATTACTCATAAAATGGTCCTGATATGTCACTAGACATTAGGGATCCCTTGGTGTTGAGACTTGTATGGCTTAATATAACACAAATTATGTCTCTTACTAAAATATGTAGTAGAAAACCCATGGAAGATCTACGTTATTTAAAAAATAGATTTTATATTTGGACCATGGGCGGTGCCATTTTCTTTGCGTTCTAGGTTGATGACGTAGAATGGTTGCATTCGGTAATCAGCCGTAGCTATGTTTACCACAACGCAACTCGAAAATTGTTTCAGTTAAACAAAACCAATGGATTGCTTTGTAATTGTACTTAACACTTGTACTAAACATACTCAAACATACATGTGCACACAAACTTACCTACACAAAGTCACAAACAGATCGGCGGGCGCGCACACACACCTTACAGCTCTGTCTCAATCGAGATGTTGGGCTGCTCAGTCTCCACGACGGGGGCTGAATCTGAAATCGACCCTGAAATAGGGCATTATTTGAAGGGACGGACATTTGTAGTGTTGTCCGACACCATAGTGGACATGTTCGAGTGCAGTCATTCAGTCTCACGTTGCACCGCAATAACGAGTGTACAGCCGATTTACAAACAGCTGTCCGACTTCACACACTCGTCTTCATTCACTCCTTCAAGTTGTATTAGTGAACAAAAGTAGGCAATGTTTTTCGTGTCTCAAAGATGAAAGTTTAAAGATTGAGGTTTTAATTCACTAAGCTTGTGCTCAAACTTTAAGGCAGAACCAACATCCCATGCATCATCACCAAAACATCCTGCCTCTCTTCCTCACGTTCCCCTATCCCATGCTCCTACCTAGATAGTTCCCTCTGCTGGTCACATTAGGCATTACAGTTAATCTACTGCATATTAACAGTCTATTTATGATATCCACGATGATATCAACACAGGAAATAGTGAATGAGGGTTATGTATGCGCGTGCACGCAGTGCGTGTGTGTTTGCTCCGATCTGTTGGTGTGTGTGTGTGTGAGTCTGTGAGAGAGAGAGAGTTTGTGTGCACATGTATGTTTGAGTGTGTTTTAAGTACAATTAGCAATTCACTTAACTCAAATAATTTTCGAGTTGCGTTGTGGTAAAAATAGCTATGGGTAGCGCCAGCTGATTGCCAAATATAAAATCGATTTTTAAAATAACGTAGATCTTTCATGGGTTTTCTACTACATATTTCAGTAAGAGACATAATTTGTTATATTAAGCCATACAAGTCTCAACACCAGGGGATTGCTTTAAGAAATCATGTTAATATCAAATACTTCTATCACTGACAACAGTAGTCCGGCCAGGATATTGTCATTATAAAGCTGTTGTTGCAGCCCTCAACTGATGTTGATGTTGACATGTTGTGTTTTGGCCTGAAGCTCCGCCCTCCACCTATCGACCAATCACGATGTCAGTAGTGTTTAGGGTTGCCAGATCTGCTCTAGTTACCACAGCTGCAGATCTACAAACGTTCTGCTGATCCTGCAGCCAATCTGGCAACCTCGGGTCAGGGGGAGGGGGGGGGAGTGATTGCAGTACCAGTTTTGGCCAAAATCTTACATACATTTCCTTTAAGTCAAAATTACATTCTCATTTCATGTCATTTCAACCTTGTATGCCCTGATTGTCCATGTTTTTCTGATGTGGCTTCTTGCATTGGTCAGTGAACAGAGAAAGGCAGTTTTACTGAAGTAACTCTAGTGCTTAGTAAATTCTGTGAGGGATCTCTGATCTCTAAAGGCTTGAACTCATCTTGTTTCTGTTCTGACCCGTCCTCCTCCGGTCTGTTCCCGCCTTAGCCTGCCTGTCCTCGGACACGGGGATGATGTTGAGCTCATGGGCCACCTCCACCATAGAGGAAGTCGCGGAGGCCGCACCTGGGGCCGTGCGCTGGATGCAGCTGTACATTTATAAAGACCGAGCGCTGACTCAGTCTCTGGTCAGGAGGGCCGAGGAGGCTGGGTATAAGGGTATCTTTGTCACAGTGGACACACCTTATCTTGGCAGGCGACGTGATGACGTGCGCAACCGATTTAAACTGCCCTCTCATTTGAGGTAAACGCTGAGACAACCACACGTGACGTGTGTGTGTGCCAGCTGCCTGCTTTACTGGCTGGTGTGTGTGTGTGTGTTTGTGTTTGTGTGTGCGTGTGTGTGGGGGTATGTAAACTCAACAACACTGTGAATTCTTCATCACTAATAACAAACATCAACGGCTGATTGCACTGCAACTTTAGCAGCAGCATTTATTATTATACTCTGCAGGTTTTTATCAGTATGATCAACTTAAACAGCATCGTATGACAGGACTAATCATTGCATATTTGCTTTCTCTGATTTTTTTTCTCTGGTCATATCAACACCCTTGAAAGGACCTGGCAATCACATAAGCTCACAGCCACTCAGAACACATAGCAACACCCTGGCAACCACCCACAACACATTACTCAAGTTTGCATGACATCACATCCCATCTCATTTTTAAAGCATCTAATATCTAACTTAAACCAGACTTACTGGATAAACAAACAAGCTAACTCATAATTGTGAGATAAGAAAAACGAAGACAATCCTTCGCATATACTCCATGGTTTCTACTGATTCAAAGCCATATGCTAATCGCTTAAGTAACCCTTTAAGTTTGAAGTAAACCAGCTTTGAACTTTCTTGTTCTTTCACTTATTTTCAATATCTGTGGTAAATTATCCATTATCATTTTCTGTATGCATATATAAACACAGACCCATTTATATCCATTTCCTTCAAGTCAAAATATCCCAGAAACGTTAGCAATTACACTCCCGCAAACTCGCTCAATCATGACGTCAACCTCCTTTTTATAGCATCAAATATCTAACTAAAACCAAATTAATTGGAAAATAAACACTTGAACATACATAAGCATGATGTGAAAAACTGTGATATGTAATTAGTTTTTTTTTACCCGTCCTATTTTTTAGCTGGTTTATGAGCTATACTGCAGCCAGCCACCAGGGGGCGATCAAAATGCTTTGGCTTAATTTTTCAGTACGTGTGCGGCACGCATGGCTATAAAGATCATGCAAAATGATATTTAGATGCTTGTAACATTAGATTAAAAACATAAACTGTGCCTGAGATTATCATTGTCATACTTTCTATGTTGTTCCAGTTGCAAAATCGCAGAAATAGAAACCAATACAATTGTTGCACATCACCGTTGCAGCTTGTGTTGAAATATATCATTCAACAGGGGAACGATAAATAATCCCTGCAAGACTGATCATATTAACTCTTAACAATTCTTCTGAGAGTTCTTTATAAACAAAGCCTCCATTTTCTCTCACTCACGGACAGATTATTTTACAGATTTGTTGTCCCTTGAAAACCAAAGCGCTCACTGAAGAGCTTTATGTATTTATGGAAACAGAAATCTCTCTCTTGAAGCAGGGAACTGTTCTACAGTAGATCACGCCGCTCATGGGGATTAATACTCACAAGGCCGAGCTGTGATATAAACTGAACGCTATTGGCTATTTAAAAAAATGGGAGGAGCTGTTCAATATGCCCCGCCCCATCTTCCTGTTTCAGTGGAAATTACATCAACATATTGAATAATGCTGCTCGTTTCAGGGCACTTCAGTGGGACTTTAATGCCCCTGCTGATTCTGGTCACCAGCATAAGGCAGGGGTGAACTCAGGTCGATTGGGACACTTTTCCCCAGTCACCTCAATGGCAAAACGTGTCCCAATCAACCTCAAATCACCCTATGTTTTGCATTCTGGGATCAGCATGGGATGCTGGTTGCTGGTTCTCAACATGGGAAGTGCGACTGTGAATGATGTTGCCTTGAACCAACATGCTGGAGTTTTCAACAGGGGAACGATAAAGAAACCCCACAAGACTGATCATATTAACTCTTTACAATTCTTCAGAGAGGTCTTTATAAACAAAGCCTCCGTTTTCTCTCACTCACGGACAGATTCTTTTACAGATTTGTTGTCCCTTGAAAACCAAAGCGCTCACTGAAGAGCTTTATGTATTTATGGAAACAGAAATCTCTCTCTTGAAGCAGGGAACTGTTCTACAGTAGATCACGCCGCTCATGGGGATTAATACTCAGCGCTTCAGCTCCGTCAACACTCGCTACATTATGTTTTTTATGTGGGGAAACATTCAGATATCAGCAGTTCTACAGATATATGCCAGCAGCGCCCCGCTATAAAAATGCCCTCATGAAAGTAAAGCCTTCCTGCTTCGGATCCCACGAGGTGAATTACGGCAATTAGAAAACCAAAAAAAGCATCACGGCCCCACCGTATATTTCAGCACAACTGCCTCCGTCTCCATCAGCGGTGACACAACATGAACTTCACCTCAACCCTCCAGGAGACCTTTCGCCCGGCCCCACAAATCAAAGCGCACCAGCGGCAACAAGGTGCCATTGAGCGCGAGTGCTGGTGTTTGGATAAAACCCCTGCTCAGTTTTCATACACTGACCAAAAACAACACTCACAGGACTAATTCCATTTTGCACTCCATTTTTTCCCACAGGATGGCCAATTTCGAATCCCCTGATTTAGCGTTCTCCTCAAAAGAGGGTTACGGGGAGGACAGCGGCCTGGCGGTGTACGTTACTCAGGCCATAGATGCCACGGTGAAATGGGACGACATAGCCTGGCTGAAGAGAATGACCTCCCTGCCGGTGGTGGTCAAAGGCGTTCTGACCGGTGAGCGATCCGTGTGTTTTTGGGCCATCTGTGGTTGTGTCCCAAAGCTGTTATTGACTTCACAGGCAGAACGTCACGTCTAAAGAGCGGAAACAAATTAAAGTGAGCTTTAGAGACAACCAAACGAAAATTTAGTGGCAATGTGTATTTTTAAATAAATAAAAAAAAATAAAAAATATATATATATATATATATATATTTTATCCAAAGCGACATACATTGCATTCAAGGTACACATTTAAAATTATTGTCAGTTCTTGCTTTCCCTGGGAATCAAACCCATGACCTTGGTGTTGTTAGCACCACGCTCTACTAGTTGAGCTACAGGAAAGCCTTTTTTTTTTTTTTTTAAATACACATTTCCACTAAATCTTTGTGTATATTTAGCGTATAAATAAAATAAAATATAGAATAATAAAGTAAAAAACGAAAATAAATTTGTAATATAGTACTATAATATAATATAATATAATAAAATAAAATATATTTGTAAAAAATTTACCAAATAATAAATATTAAATAAAAAAACATAATAAAAACAAAATAAAAGTAATATAATAAATATAAACAAGAAATATAATGTAAAAATGTTTTACATTTACATTTACGCATTTGGCAGACGCTTTTATCCAAAGCGACTTACATTGCATTCAAGGTACACATTTAAAAATTTTGCCAATTCTAGTTTTACAAGAAAATTTTAATAAAATTACTAAGAGTAGATTAAATTAAAACAAATATAAAATAAAAAGCTAAATAAAAGTAATATAATAAATATAAAACACAAAACAACAACAAATACAATGTAAAAAATGCAAACTTTATATATTTCAAATGTGAAAACGTACACTAGTAGCTGAACTCAAAGCTAACAGACATGAATCAAAGGCTCTCTCTCACTTGCATCCTTCATAAATAAAGGTTCTTTAATTGTTCTATTCAAGAGAGCATCATCTTTTCAATAACCAATTTGAGTTGGATATGCTTCTTTGGAGATTAAAAATATTCTTGATGTTGCATTTTAAGTTTTTAAGATCAATTTATGGATTCTTTAATACAGGTGTTTACTAAAAAAACTACAGAATAAAGGTTCTGACTTTCTGATTGACATTAGAATGTGGAATGTTCACCGTCACTGATACAGAACCAGCTATTTGCATAATATAATCAAGACAAAGCGGACGTTGACCCCGTCTGTCAGCGAGGGCCCGCTAATTAAAGATAATGTGTCATTTATCTCGCGGGAGAAAAGAGCAGCCAGACCGTGAGCGGGGAGGTTATCTCGGACACGTCTAGAAGCTTTACTGCTGTTATTGTGTCTTCAGATAAACTTTTATCTTCTCTCTGGCTCTGGAAATGGCACATTCTGTAAATAAAAGAGCAAGTACAGAAAAAAAACTTTTTTAATTTCAGCACAGACCAAAGGACAGAAATGCATTCCCTGACAAACTCTGAAAAGTATGTCGAGGGGGAGAAAAGTAATTGGGGAACACCATTAGTTATTTTAGCTCATGTGTGGAACATCATTTTCCTTGAAAAGTGCATCCTTTCCTCTTGGCCTCGGCTTAAAGGAAAACGGCATTTCATCATTTTCGGGACTTTTCCAAACAGAACAGACTTAAATTACAGACCATGCAAAGCTACATTTTCAACTTTTCTCAAGATCATTTCCAGTGCAAATGTTGCAGTCTCATAAATTAATAAATGCAATAGTGACAGTGATGCTTGCCATAAACAGGACCTATTATGCCTTTTTCCATGTTGCTCTGTCTTTAGTGTGTAATGTTGAGTTCTTCTCTATATCAGTGTCAGTGTTTCTGAACTCCTAAAAAACGCCTCCATTGAAGTCTTGAGTTTCTTCTGGGAACAAACATGTCACAATATTCCTAATTTGAATAATTCATATGCAAAATAAAGGGGCGGGCCTGGTCGTGTTAGTTAGTGGTGTTATGGTAAGGGGCGGGACATTTCCCAAACATGCTCAAAGCACTTGACCAATCATAACACACTGCTCCAGCCGATCAATCAGAGCACAGTGTGCTTTTTAGAAGGAGGAGCTTCACAGAGACAGGAACTAAACAGAGTGTTACTGAAAGACTGGGAAGAGAGGAGATCCACCAATGGAGAATATGGGGAAAATAATGTGTTTTTGGACATTTAAGGCATGGAAACCTGTTCTAGTAGAGCCCAAAAACAACATCAACTTTTGAAACTTGAAAAAGGGGCATAATAGGTCCACAATAATAGAGATAAAGAAAGCAGTGCATACCATAGTTCTTCCATGCTAATATGGAAGCATGTGGATAGCAATATTCAATTTGTAATGTAATATGAAAAATGGCAATGTATTTTTGTATTTAAATGTACATTTTCCATACCAAATGTGCAATGTTAGGAGCAAAACGCTAATTCAAATTCAATAATATAATTTAAATGTGTGTGTGTAAATAATATACAGAAAATTATCAATAAAAACTATGTAATTGGTAATGATATACACCAATCAGGCATTACACTATGACTGGGAAAGTGAATAACACTGATGATCTCTTCATCACGGCTCCTGTTAGTGGGTGGGATATATTAGGCAGCAAGCAAACCTTTTTTTTCCTGAAAGTTGATGTGTTAGAAGCAGGAGAAATGGGCAAGCGTAAGGATTTGAGCGAGTATGACAAGGGCCAAATTGTGACGGCTAGACGACTGGGTCAGAGCATCTCCAGAACTGCAGCTCTTGTGGGCTGTTCCCGGTCTGCAGTGGTCAGTATCTATCAAAAGTGCTCCAAGGAAGGAACAGTGGAGAACCGGCCACAGGGTCATGGGCGGCCAAGGCTCATTGATGCACGTGGGGAGCGAAGGCTGGCCCGTGTGGTCCGATCAAACAGACGAGCTACTGGAGCTCAAACTGCTCCAGAAGTTAATGCTGGTTCTGATAGAAAGGTGTCAGAATACACAGAGCAAAGCAGTTTGTTGCGTAAGGGGCGGCATAGCCGCTGACCAGTGCCCAATGCTGACCCCTGACCCCGCCGAAAGCACCAACAGTGGCACGTGAGCATCAGAACTGGACCACGGAGCAATGGAAGAAGGTGGCCTGGTCTGATAAATCGCGTTTTCTTTTATATTGTGCATGGGGGGAACGCATGGCCCCAGGATGCACTATGGGAAGAAGGCGAGCCGGCGGAGGGAGTGTGATGCTTTGGCTAATGTTCTGCTGGGAAACCTTGGGTGCTCCATCCATGTGGATGTTACTTTGACACACTCCACCTACCTAAGCATTGCTGAGACCATGTTCAGCCTTTCATGGAAACGGTATTCTGGTGGCTGTGGCTCTTCCAGCAGGATAATGCTCCTGACACAAAGCACAAATGCTTCAGGAATGGTTTGAGGAGCACAACAAAGAGTTTGAGGCGTTGACTTGGCCTCCAAATTCCCCAGATCTCAATCCAATCGAGCATCTGTGGGATGTGCTGAACAAACAAGTCCGATCCATAGAGGCCCCACCTAGCAACTTACAGGACATAAAGGATCTGCTGCTAATATCTTAGTGCCAGATACCACAGCACACCTTCTCAGGGGTCTAGTGGAGTCTATATCAGTGGTGTTTATATCCTTTTGCAACATAAATTATTATATGATAAAACTAGTGTAGGAAATAGCAAATTTTAATTATATCCAATTGCTCCCAACATTGCACATTTGGTATGGAAAATGTAAATTTAAATACAGAAATACATTGCCATTTATTTTACAAAATAAATATTGCTACCCATATGCTTCCATATTGCAAAAGATTTTGACTCAAAATTGCAGCTCCCTTGCAGAATGAGAAAACACAAAACCTTTAGAAGGACAGTAATTAATGTTCTGCTCATGGTGAATCTTGCCGTTTTAGCTGAAGATGCCAAAGAAGCTCTGAAGTATGGGGTGGATGGAATACTTGTGTCAAACCACGGAGCAAGACAACTCGATGGTGTTCCAGCCACCGTAAGTGTCTATTGACGAAATGAGACCTCCAACCCACAAGTCCTCTCTGCAAACTATCCTCTGTGGCCTTTAAATTGCATCTTTGATAGTGTGAAATACAGTCACTGGTTTACCAAAGTGAATGCCAAACTTTGGTAAACCAAGTTTTGTGTGCGCAGAGTTCAAATGAGTGTGAAGAACGTGCTGAATATAGACACAGAAGTGGTGTATCTGCTCCTGGTCTTCCAACACTTGTGTTTTATGTTATGATCTATAATTAGTGCTGAGATGATCCACAGAAGCTCTATCCTTCTAGAGCTTTCGGTCATACCATACCAGTTCTGGGGACAAGATCTACTGTAAGACAAAAAGCACAATATGTGTATTCTGATACTTAAATAGTTTGGAATAATTATGGTTTTGTTCTCTTCTGCTCACCAAGGCTGCATTTATTTGATGAAAAATACAATAAAAACAGTAATATTGTGAAATATTATTATAATCCAAATTAGGGCTGTGCAATATTGAAGAAAAATGCGATATGCGTTATCTTGTTAAATAATGTGATATTTGATATGCGATACAATATTGCTATTAGTGTGTAACATCTATTTAAATTATATAAAAAAAAACTGAGAATGAAACCATTTGTGTTTCACATTCTTTCTGGGAAAAGAAAGTATCGCAACAACTTCTGAAAGTGATCAGCAGGGTTGTAGAAAAAATGTGTGTCACAAATTGTTCACGTTTCGGTGTGCGTGTTGATATTGTTTTTCGCAAATTATTGCGTTTAATAACTCTTTTTAATGTCAAGCAGGTCACATAAGTAACAGTAATGTGCCCAGTCTATTCTCTGCCCAATGTGTGACCTTAAACTTACACTTTTCACAATGTTGATGTAGCCTATTAAAATCATTCAGATATTGCGAGCCATTGCGATATGCATATATTGCGATATGTACATTTGCGATATTTCGATAATTTCGATATATTGCACAGCCCTAATCCAAATGAGGTGTTTTCTATGTGAAAATATTTTAAAATGTAATTTATTCCTCTGATCAAAGCTGAATTTTCAGCATCATTACGCCAGTCTTCAGTGTCACATTATCCTCCAGAAATCATTAAAGGGGCGGTGAAATGCTGTTTCATGCATACTGAGCTCTTTACACTGTTAAAGACTTGGATTCCCATCCTAAACATAGACAAAGTTTCAAAAACTAATGTTGGACGTTTGATGGAGTATTTCTGTGTTAAAAATACTCCTTCCGGTTTCTCACAAGTTTCGGAGAGTTTTTTTCGAGTATGGCTCGACTTGACGTTAATAAGAGCGGAAGGTCCTTGTATGGGCCGTACGGGCTCTTCTCCCGGTAGGGTGCGCGCGCGTGACTAGAGCGAGAGAGGAAATGCACCCGTAAACACTCTCTCAGCTGCAGATCCACTCGTCCGTGAACACTAATGTCGGTGATAGTCCGCGCCGCGCTCCACTTCATTCCTCCACTTTGACATTAAGCGACTTCAACGCTTCAGCACAGCATTCCGGGAAGGCAGCGCTGCATTTGAACCGATTTGAACGCAGAAATGCTTCAGTCGCATCGCTAAGTGGATCTCCACACCCCAAGAAGTGTGTTTTTGACGGAGCGGTCCCAGCGATAAAGGTTCGGTCCTGCTATGGAAGCAGCCGGTGAGTAAAACTGCTTCAAATGTCTGTGCTGTTGGCTATCGTCGCGTGAGTAAACATCAGTAAACGACACGATCGCGTGCTTCGTCATTCAAATGCGCTCACGGTTACTCCATTGCTGTTCTCTGTATATCGTTACACTAGTCTGACGTGCAAAACCGTTTTGCTTGCTACTAAGGTTTGGTCGCATATAATAGTCCATAAACCGAATCATGTCCTCATAAACTGAGAGTAAAGACAAATGTTGACAGGCCACTAAATACAGTCCATACCACAGAGACGGACGTCCTCCTGTTGCTGTTTCTATTTCAGCCTCCGAATCTGATTCTGGATCATATCTATTAGCTGAGATCGATAGCAAGGGTTTCTCCACGCTTGAGGACGGCAACGCTTTGCGCATTCGTCATTCTTTAGCTCCGCCCACACGATACGCCTCCAGGCGCTCAGTTTTTTCCGGAAAGACTCGGTACAGCCCATATTTCTTTTACAAATATAATAAAACTAAATAATTTTTGGAGATATGAAGGATGCGATACTACTCTATAGGTACTCAAGATTGACATGAGATTGACTGAAACTGAGTGTTTCACCCCCCCTTTAATATGCAGATCTGCTTAATTATTAATATTGGTTCATATTTTCTTATTGAGTTTTTCACAGTATTTTGATCAAATAAATACAGCTTTGGTGAGCATAAGAGACTTAAAAAAGCATTTTAAAAATCATAATTTAACTTTTGAGTGGAAGTGTACAGCTGAGAATGAAAGAGCACCCTTTGATCAGAAACACACAGTGATGTGCTGGTGTGTGTGTCGGTGCAGATTGACGCTTTGCCTGAGGTTGTGGAGGCTGTAGAAGGAAAGGTGGAAGTCTTCATGGATGGAGGGATCCGCAAGGGCACAGATGTGCTGAAGGCTCTGGCGCTGGGAGCCAAGGCGGTTTTTGTAGGGAGACCCGTCTTGTGGGCGCTTGCCTGTGAGGTAAAACACAGTGAATGTGGAATTACTGGACATGCACATGCTCCTAATGTCTAACAGGACATCGATCTTTCTGTTTACAGGGAGACGAAGGAGTCGCTAATGTTCTGCAGTTACTGCGTGAGGAACTTCATCTTGCATTGGCGCTTACAGGTAGTTTGGTTTGAGGATTAGTTTGTGCATGGATGAATACAACGCAACGCAACAACCCAGCTTAACAACCCAACCCAACGCAACGCAGTACAACACAACCCAACAATGCAATACAACACAACACCACAACCGAACCCAACAATACAACACAACACAACCCAAACCAACCCAACATTACAACCCAACCCAATCCAACCCAACCCAACCCAACAGCACAACACAACCCAATCCAACCCAACAACACAACCCAACCCAACCCAACCCAACCCAACAATCCAACCCAACCCAACCCAATCCAACCCAACAACACAACACAACCCAAACCAACAAAACAGGGGTTTTCCTGGATCAGAAATGGTCTTCTGTGCAGGCTGACCAGACATGGTCATTAACACACACGCATACGCGCACACACACCAACAGTAAAAGTACCTACCCGCGTGATCTGTCAGCCCAATACTGACAATAAACTACTTTTTTTTCTCATCTAATTGTGAAATCTCATTATCAGGGCCGTACCCAGGATTTTCTAAATACCGAGGTCCAAATATGAATTTTCGAGGGTTTGAAAAAAAAAACATTTCCCTCCCTCCTCCTTTTCCCTTTAAGACATAAGAAAATCAAAGAATCAGCTAACTGTAGCTTTAAAACCATGTCAGTGTGCAGTATAAATTATTTTAAGAAGACAACAGATTTTTATAAATGAGAATCTGGTTAAATGTTGCAAAAAATTTAGACTCCAAATTAGAAAATCAGAAAATCTGTTTTGTTGTTAAATTGAGCCAAAGACGAGATATGTGTGGCTCCGTCATTGAAAACCTAGCTAAAGTAAATTTTTGTGATTTACATTATGTAAAGAACATTATTTGATCATATAACCTTGATATATTTAATGTTGAATGAGTAAGATCATGTCAAAGATAGAAATCAGTGTGAAAATATAACCAATGAGTGAAATCAAAATGTGATGCTCCTAATCCTATTAGATGATGAGAGTTTAGCCTGGATTTCACAGACAAGAATCACATTATGTGTAGCAATTAGGAATAGGCTAATGCTTTTTCTATTCTGAGCACAGTGGGCTACCTGCTCTTTCTGTCTCATCGCCATCATCTTCTCTCTTTTTTTTCCCCCCAGTCTCCTTCTCTTGCCCTGTATCTTTTCTCTTTTCAAAAGCTGAGCTTTGTTTGAAGCAGTCTTTTCATTTTCGTCTATATCGGTAAAAACAAAGTTGTAAATTCCAAGAAAACCAGGTCAAGAAAACGTTATTAGTTTGCATCCCTGAATGGTGAAGGTGAATGCATACAAACAAGCTCTCCGTTTAGGATTCGAACAAATATAATCCAAGCCCCTTTGATGACGTGATGATTACGTTACTGTTGATCATCTGTCCGTCATCGTCTAAAGCCCGCCCTCATGATTTCATTGGTCAGAACAGTTTCTGTTTGGGGATAATTACTCCTCTATGGAGCGAGGCCAGCCTGAAGTGCCCGACCTAAAATGTTGTGGGTGGGGCTGGCATCCAAAAAGTTCGGCTGGCATCCAGGCTAACGTGCATTAGTAATCTACTTCAATTTATAAATCACAATAATTCATCAAATAAGGCTTTGGCAGGACAAAAATTTGTTTTGGCGGCGCCAAAAAAAATTGTATGTAGGAAAAACCCTGCACAACATAACAAAACACAACCCAAGCAAACCTAACAATACAACCCAATACAACCCAACAACCCAAACCAAACCAACCCAACCCAACAATACAACCCAACACAACACAACGACACAACAACAAAACCCAACCCAACACAATGCAACCCAACCCACTGCAATACAACCAGGGATGTAGTGGAGGCTAAACGGCCGTAAACGCCGTTTACGCACCTCCCAAAATTTGGAAATAGCGTTTATCCACCTCTAAATTGAGTTTATCCACCTCTAAATTGAGTTTATCCACCTCTAAATTGAGTTTATCCACCTCTAAATAGCCTACAGTTCCTAAGCCAAAAATGACATAATTATCCAGTACATTTTATCAGCTTGTGACACTTTTCAATCACTTTTCAAGTGGACAAAGAGGCACTTTGGACATTGTTGTGTTATTAATTAATCACAGGCAGCTGGTTTATTGTAGAGAGCATGTCGAAACCCTGTAAAAAAAAAAAGCTGTAATGATGCAGTGTATTTTGTGTTCAAATGGAAAATTTTTGGTATTATTGTTTTTTTAGTTTAGCAAAATCGTCTGTTAATGTCGGCAGCCATTAAACACTTGTGGAAACTACAGTGCAACTTACATTGTCTATCTTCTGTTAATTACAGAAACTGAGTTTTCTTTAAATTAAAATATGTGGCACCAAATTCATCCTTTAGTCGTTAATCTGCACCTGCCTCATTAGCAATTGGCAAAAACTGTAATCGACAACTATTTTGATAATCGATTAGTCGGCTTGAGTAATTTTTTTAAACAAAAGTAAAATTCTTTGATTCCAGCTTGTTTAATGTGAATATGTTCTAGTGTGTTCTCTCATATGTGCTCATATTAGCCACCTCGTAAAATTAGTACGAATTGCCGTGAGATCGGGCTGCATACACCGGTAGGCAGTGACCCACCTTACCGATGCGGTCACCCAGAATTTATAGTTTACCCACCTCTTTTTTTACCACTACACCTCTGAATACAACACAACCCAACACACAACCCAGCGCAATACAACACAACCCAACACACAACCCAGCGCAATACAACCCAGCCCAGCCCAGCCCAACCCAACCCAACACAGCACAATACAACACAACCCAACCAAACCCAATACAACACCACCCAACACACAACCCAGCGCAATACAACCCAACCCAGCGCAATACAACCCAGCCCAGCTCAACGCAACCCAACACAGCACAATACAACCCAACACAGCACAATACAACACAACCCAACACACAACCCAGCGCAATACAACCCAGCCCAGCTTAATGCAACCCAACACAGCACAATACAACACAACCCAACCCAATGCAATACAACACAACCCAACACACAACCCAGCCCAACGCAACCCAACACAGCACAATACAACACAACCCAACACACAACCCAGCCCAACGCAACCCAACACAGCACAATACAACACAACCCAACACACAACCCAGCGCAATACAACCCAGCCCAACACAACCCAACAAAGCACAATACAACACAACCCAACCAAACCCAATACAACAAAACCCAATACAAAAATAAAATAAAATGCAATAAAATGTAATACAACACAATAAAAGAAAAGAAAAGATGATGTTCCATCCATTATTAATCAGTGTGATTGTATTTGGCATGTGACATTGTTTTTACAGTGTGTTGTCTTCTGGCAGGATGTTGCTCACTGAAGGAAGTCAATAGATCGCTTTTGAGAAGATCTGAACTCATTTCAAGGATCTAATGAGCAGAACTGTTGCATGCTGGGGGATTTCATGTGTGCCAGTGACTGGACCGCCTTGTGCAAATCAAATGAACCCAGAGGATTTGGGCACGACAGATTTAGCATCATGAATAAAACATTTGTGTAAGTCATTTGTGTAAAGTTTTGAATAAATGCATCAAAAGCATGTGGTTTGTCCAACCCTACCGTGCATGACAGCAGTAATCCTTCCTGTTTACTCCAGGCATGCAATGTTTAGTAACCCAAACCAGTTTTGTGACTCTTCCAATCTGCACAGGGACTGTTTTCTTCACTGTCCGGACACTGGGAACAGAACAAAGCGGACATTTAAAGGGGTAGTTCACCTAACAAAAATAGGGGTTTTCCTAGTTTAAAAACTAAAACCACAACAACAACAAAAACATACTACAAAAAAAGATTAATTTGCAATTCAAATACATTTTACAATTAAATTAAAAATATTTATCATTTTCATTTCAATTAAAATGAACACATTTTTCCTCACCACACTAGTCGTTTTCATTCCTCTCTTTCATTACAGTAATAGTCAATTTGCTGTAAACACGCTCCCTGCCGTACCGTCTCATGAATATGCATGTCCTCCCTCGACGGGGCCGAAAGGCAAACAGGTTTGTGAGAGGTTCAGAAAGGTCACACACAAGGCATGGGATTTCTTTACTAGCTCTTTCCATGGCTGAACCACAGGACCTGAATGAAGCCATTATATGCATTGACTCTCCACAGGAAAACAAACTTTGTCAGGGCTCTGTTCATTAGCACCTAACACTTTGTTTGAACCGCCTACTTGTGCAGGGGCCAGAAAGGGGAAGCGAACTCCTGCTGCAATCAAACAAAACCCTCCGTTTATGAGGTTAAGAGGTTCTGCATTGTTTGCATGCACCCCAGATACTTCCATGATAAATATACCGGGCCCCAAACAGCATTTGCACAATTTCATTATGTCTTTGCATAAGATGTATATATATATATATTGCATTACTAAGTATCTAATTTCAAGGGAAAATTAATCAAATTACAGTAAGGGATTACTCTTAATCTTAGTCTGTAATTTATTTACAGTTGCTTCTGACATAATTACATTTTGATGTTAAATCCATTAGTTTTATATATATATATATATATATAATTGTTCAGTAGTCAGTATTTATATTTATACAGTATTTAATGTAATACAGTATTTAATGTAATGTCTAAAATAGGGGTGGGAATCACAGGGTTTCGCACGCTATAATACGATACATGGCTCACTACGATACCGATAACATCACAATACGGCGATTATCAAAATATTGCTGGACAATCCTATCATAATACATTACCATATCCGTCTAACTACACTCTAAAAAATGCTGGGTTAAAAACAACCCAAGTTGGGTTGAAAATGGACAAACCCAGAAATTGGGTTGTTTGAACCCAGTGAATTGACCCATTCAAACAACCCAATTTCTGGGTTTGTCCATTTTCAACCCAACTTGGGTTGTTTTTAACCCAGCATTTTTTAGAGTGTATAAAAAAAATGCAAGTGAAAATGTTTAGCGTAGGTCTTCTCTTTATTCGGGACTTTGGACTTAAACATTATTTAATTTACTGCTGTCCACCATTCTTTTAAAAAACTCTTTTTCTTATGTTAACGTTTCCTGCATTCATGTGTTGAGCGCCACCTTGAGGAGCCATGAAGTAGAGACACTGGGAGCAGGGAAATCTATTTAGAGCGCCTTATTTTATTAATTTAATTTAATTTATTATTTAGCACCAGCTTATTGATTCTCACATCGCATGGAGAAGGATAACGATATATTGCCCTATCAGTATTTTGTCCCACCTCTAGTCTAAAATGTATGTAACCTTCTCCCTTAAACTCCGGTGAGAAATGAACCTAGGGGTAATTAACAGATGGTTACCGAGTAGATCGTTCTCTGGGATGCGTTTTCTTGAAAATCGAATGTAAAGAGTTTTATCTCTAAAAACATAGAGATAAATGTCTATGGGGCACAGGGTAGACACAGGGTGGTAAAATTAAACCGCTAGTTAATACCACTAACAAGACTCAAAATAGCCTCACACTAACACGGTAGCATAATGAGGGTCCCTACATGCAAACCGAAGCATTGAGAACTTTGTAAGAGTGCAAACAGTTTAATAAGAAGATACGTTGTAAACATAGTGCAGTACGTGTTCACGGACAGGCACCATCTCGAAAAACAGTCTCGATGAATCGATCTACGAGCGCTGTTCTAAGTGAGCTGGTCGATAGGAATTAAGTTTGTGAAATGTAATAACATGGACATTTTTATTTTTATTTATTTATTTTCTCTGTTGTGTTCAGTGTTTTCTTCCGGAAACAACGGACCATATGAGATTCACAGTCACAGTTCATCACTTAGCAGAGCTCTCGTCGCTCGATGAGTCGAGACTGTTTTCCAAGATGGCGCCTGTCCGTGAATGCGTAAGGCACTATGTTTACAACGTATCTTCTTATTAAACTGTTTGTACTCTTACAAAGTTCTCAATGCTTCGGTTTGCATGTTGGGACCCTCATTATGCTACTGTGTTAGTGTGAGGCTATTTTGAGTCTTGTTAGTGGTATTAACTAGTGATTTAATTTCACTACTCTGTGCCCCATAGACTAGTGTTATAAGCTAATCTGTTTAAAGATAAAACTCTTTACATTCGATTTCCATGAAAACGCATCCCAGAGAACGATCTACTCTGTAACCATCTGTTAATTACCCCTAGGTTCATTTCTCACCGGAGTTGTCCTTTAAGGTGCCCTAATGAAAAACTGTATTTACCTTGGCATAGTTTAATAATAAGAGTCCTGCACATTGAACTAGCATACCATGAGCTTCAACCACCATTGTTTCCTCCTTCATACGTAAACATTGTGCTAGAAAAAGACCACTGAAAAATGCCAACATAACACCGACTGTGACGTAACAATCAGGATCATTAATATTTACACCTCCCCAAATGTGCATATACCCAGCCCACGTTCAAGGCCAGTATTAACATGGACCTGCACCGAATCAACAGAAGTTCTACAGGTATTGTGAAGATGAGGACAATATAGTGAAAATGGCAGATCATGGATATAAAATGTTCTGATCCAGGCTGTGCAGGGATGTGATTCAAAGTCGTTCGTTTGCTTTGACTAGTGTCAGTTTCGTTAATTTCGCCAAGACAAGATGAGATGAAAAAAATGTCCCTAAATTAATATTTTGACTATATAAACTTGCAATATTGTTGACAAAAGAAAACAAGACTAAAATGTAGTTTAAAAATAAAAACAAGTCATCTCCATTTAAGATTTTCTGATTAAAGTGTCATTCAATCAGTGAATCTGTCACAACTCATGAGCCGCTTGTGATGTTTGCGATTGTGTTTGCTGAAGAAACTGCACTTACATGAGCTACTGAAATGAGCCAATCAGAGCAGAGCTCATGACCCTTTCAAATAAGGCAAAAACAGCCTCTTGCTTTAAAGGGATAGTTCACCCAAAATTGAAAATATTATGTTTATCTGCTTACCCCCAGGGCATCCAAGATATAGGTGACTTTGTTTCTTCAGTAGAACACAAGTTAAATGTGAGGTGAGTGCTTTCTGGTAACCGTTGTTGATATTTCAAATCACCAAAACAAACACGCCCCTACCCCCAAAAGGGTCTCGCCCCTATTTTGATAGCTCCGCCCCACACATGCGTAACCCAGGCAACGACTGTAGCAGAATCTGTGTAACTAATCCAGGTCGAATATTCAATGAAAAAGTCACCCCATCATCCCAAAAACACAAACCGTTCTCATGAACAACTCTATAGTACACGAGCCGACAGTCCAACTTACGAACATATTACAATTATGACCAGATTAGAGTTATGCAGATCACAAAACACAAACCGTTCTCATGAACAACTCGATAGTACACGAGCCGACAGTCCAGCTGACGACATATTACAATTATGACCAGATTAGAGTTATGCAGATCACAAAAACACAAACCATTCTCATGAACAACTCGATAGTACACGAGCCGACAGTCCAACTAACGACATATTACAATTATGACCAGATTAGAGTTATATAGATCATGAAAAGAGGAAACACATATATTAGGAGTATAGTATCTTACTTGTCGGACACATTGTGTGAGCTGATCTTGAAGCACACAGGGAGGAGATTTAGAAGCTCCATAGTACGGTGTGGAAATGAACGGGTCTTTATCATCGCTGAAGTGAGCCACAATACGATCGCAAATGGACAAACAAGCGAACATGACACACGAGCATAGTGAAGCAAAAGTCAGCATATATTAGGCTAGTTCTCGCCTATTGTCCGTCATGTGTGACTCGTGTGTTTTGAATAATGACGTGCACAGAGCGAGAGCGAGCGCTCTTCTCACCTTCATTATTAGACACGCCCCTTACCTGCTGATTGGCTACAAGTTTGTTATTCCACTCGGCCCGAGTCCTTTTTCTAAAACGGTTTTGAAATAACACTAACCCCACCTTTAAGTCTGTCAGTTTTGTAATGCATGTGAATGTTAGCAAAATCTAATAGAGTAAAACAAAAAAAACGATGCATATACAAATCCATATAAAACCCTGTGACACGTGACAGCACATTGATGTCTTAAGACACGAAACGATCAGTTTGTGCGATAAACTCAACAGTATTTATATCATTTTTTACCTCTGATACAGCACTATGTCCAACAGCCTTCAGAGTCAGGTCAAGAGTTAATGAGAACTTTAGAAAAACTTTCTTTGCTGAAGACCATGCAGTAATGACTTCACCTGAAAAATATACATGCCTGTTGATCGTAAGCTGTCAGATCACTAGTGCTGACATAGCAGGTCACCAGTTATCTCAATATAACCTCGCCTGCACACCGCAGAAATAGAGCTGCACTGAAGGATATCATTTTGAAACACTGTGTGGCCATGAAGAATCTAACCGTAAAGCGCCCGCATCACACAGCTGTTATTCTAATTTGTTTGAGCGTTTGCAAATAGCACAGAGACCGCATCACCCATAAAAGTTAGCCGAGGTTTTGCTTAACAAGGCGCTTTTGTCTGACCAGAGGAGGGCACTTGTTCAAATACACAAACCAAAGTGCAGAAAACAAAAGTGGCTCATCTAGAGAAAGAAGAAACTGTGTCCTCTCAAGTCACCAGCCCAGCATGCATACTACAATACTTATATTACACAATACTACAACAGAAATATGGTATGCAAAATTGTGTATACAACCAAATCACAGTGTTTGATACCACAAAGCAATACACTAAACTTGACCTTACATCTCCAGTGCAGTGTTGTTATAAGCTATCCATCCAAAGTTGCGAAATTAACCTATACGTAAAATTGGAATATTGCATAAAACATTTGCAAATAAAGCACAACTTGCAATGAGTGAGCCGAAGAGAACAAAATAGTCACTTCCTGATAAACTGGTGCTAAACATCACAAAGAAAAATGGAAGTTGCTGCAGCAAAAGCTGCATATTATATACAGCTGCGGCAGCTGATATTGTTGCTGCTGATATTGCTGCTGCTGTTATTGCTGCTGCTGTTATTGCTGCTGCTGATATTGCTGCTGCTGATATTGCTGCTGCTGTTATTGCTGCTGCTGTTATTGCTGCTGCTGATATTGCTGCTGCTGTTATTGCTGCTGCTGATATTGCTGCTGCTGTTATTGCTGCTGCTGTTATTGCTGCTGCTGATATTGCTGCTGCTGTTATTGCAGCCGCTGATATTGCTGCTGCTGTTATTGCAGCCGCTGATATTGCTGCTGCTGTTATTGCAGCCGCAGATATTGCTGCTGCTGTTATTGCAGCCGCAGATATTGCTGCTGCTGTTATTGCAGCCGCTGATGTTGCTGCTGCTGTTATTGCAGCCGCAGATATTGCTGCTGCTGTTATTGCTGCTGCTGATATTGTTGCTGCTGTTGTTATTGCCGCTGCTGTTATTGTTGCTGCTGAAATTGCTGCCGCTGTTATTTCTGCTGCTGATATTGTTGCTGCCAATATTGTTACTGATATTGATGCTGCTGATATTGTTGCTGCTGATATTGCTGCTGCTGTTATTGCTGCTGCTAATATTGTTGCTGCGGATATTGTTGCTGCTGTTATTGCTGCTGCTGAAATTGCTGCCACTGTTATTTCTGCTGCCAATATTGTTGCTGATATTGATGCTGCTGATATTGTTGCTGCTGATATTGCTGCTGCTGTTATTGCTGCTGCTGATATTGTTGCTGCAGATATTGCTGCTGCTGATATTTTTGCTGCTGATATTGCTGCTGCTGTTATTGCTGCTGCTGCTGATATTGCTGCTGCTGCTGTTATTGCTGCTGCCGATATTGTTGCTGATATTGATGCTGCTGATATTGTTGCTGCTGATATTGCTGCTGCTGATATTGTTGCTGCAGATATTGTTGCTGCTGATATTTTTGCTGCTGATATTGTTGCTGCTGCTGTTATTGCTGCTGCTGATATTGTTGCTGCTGCTGATATTGATGCTGCTGATATTGCTGCTGCTGATATTGTTGCTGCAGATATTGCTGCTGCTGATATTTTTGCTGCTGATATTGTTGCTGCTGCTGATATTGTTGCTGCTGCTGTTATTGCTGCTGCTGCTGCTGTTATTGCTGCTGCTGGTATTGTTGCTGCTGATATTGCTGCTGCTGGTGATATTGTTGCTGCTGATATTGCTGCTTCTGCTGATATTGTTGCTGCTGATATTGCTGCTGCTGATATTGTTGCTGCTGCTGTTATTGCTGCTGCTGATATTGTTGCTGCCGCTGATATTGTTGCTGATATTGTTGCTGCTGATATTGTTGCTGCTGCTGATATTGTTGCTGATATCGTTGCTGCTGCTGTTATTGCTGCTGCTGATATTGTTGCTGCTGCTGATATTGTTGCTGCTGCTGTTATTGCTGCTGCTGGTATTGTTGCTGCTGATATTGCTGCTGCTGGTGATATTGTTGCTGCTGATATTGCTGCTTCTGCTGATATTGTTGCTGCTGATATTGCTGCTGCTGATATTGTTGCTGCTGCTGTTATTGCTGCTGCTGATATTGTTGCTGGTGCTGATATTGTTGCTGCCGCTGATATTGTTGCTGATATTGTTGCTGCTGATATTGTTGCTGCTGATATTGTTGCTGCTGCTGATATTGTTGCTGATATCGTTGCTGCTGCTGTTATTGCTGCTGCTGATATTGTTGCTGCTGCTGATATTGTTGCTGCTGCTGTTATTGCTGCTGCTGGTATTGTTGCTGCTGATATTGCTGCTGCTGGTGATATTGTTGCTGCTGATATTGCTGCTTCTGCTGATATTGTTGCTGCTGATATTGCTGCTGCAGATATTGTTGCTGCTGCTGTTATTGCTGCTGCTGATATTGTTGCTGGTGCTGATATTGTTGCTGGTGCTGATATTGTTGCTGCCGCTGATATTGTTGCTGATATTGTTGCTGCTGATATTGTTGCTGCTGATATTGTTGCTGCTGATATTGTTGCTGCTGCTGATATTGTTGCTGATATTGTTGCTGCTGCTGATATTGTTGCTGCTGCTGATATTGTTGCTGCTGCTGTTATTGCTGCTGCTGATATTGTTGCTGCTGCTGCTCTTATATACACACACACACACACACATAATGGTTAGTTTCGGTGTAGACATTCACACGGAATCACACAGCGTAGACATAAACCTTGAAACACACAACGTAGATTTACACGCTGAGATGATTGTTTGTTTCGGCGTAGACATACACACGCGGATAGCACAAAATGTGTACAGATAACACGCCATTTGGCTTTAGAAAGTGGCATGTATGTTTACGCAAAGTCATTACGTCATGTTGAATATTGTGATATTTTAGTGCATATTCTTCCACTGCATATGATCAAAAGTAATTACTTTCATTTCACTACATGTCATATTTAGTGGTAAAGAATCACTTTTATAATTGCTCATACTCAGAGTTACAGATTTGACCAAACCCCTTACCATAAGTATTAAACTTCACAAACATTTTGGCTTGTGAAATAAGCCCTTGGTATTGTATGCATCTCAGCTGTATTCTGTTTAGATTTGTTCAGCCGTGATCTGGCAGGCAAAAGGCTGCAATGGTCTGCGTGTCTGTTTCTGAAATACAGCCTCTGGCTGCGGCCCAGCGTGTATGGCTTTAGCTTTGGTTTCTGCACACTGAAAGCCTTTGGGGGAAGGCAGTGTGGGACAGGGTGTGTCCCACTGAAGCTGCGGTCACTGTGACAAGACACCAGCTGAGCGTCTCTGCACACAGGGCCTGGAGAACCAGAGATCTGCACCTGTGTGTCTAGACAGCAGCCCAGCGTGAAGAAGAGTGCGTCAAGGGACAAGTTCTCACATACAATTTATTTCCTCTTTGCTACAACTAAACATAAATAATATATAAAATGACTATTTGAAATGCTGAGAGCATAATTCACTAGATTTTTACATATTCTGGAGAAAATGCAAGGCCTTATTGCCTGTGCAAATCTTGCTGTGGATGGTTGCCAAGGGTTTTGCTATGTGGTTGCTACATGGTATCCTAGGAGGTTCTAAGGGGGTTTCTATGGTGTTCTGCGTGTTCCTAGGGTGTTGCTATGCAGTTGTTAGGGTGTTCTTGGTATTTACTAGGGCATGCTGGCCAATGCAAAACTTGTAACGATGTTAGGGTGTTGCTATCATGTTGAGTGTATTCTTAGGACATTGCTGTGCAGTTGCTAGATTGTTAGTTACCAGGGCATAATTACCCAAGGAAAACTTGCCATCATGATGCTAAGACGTTGCCATGTGGTTGCTATTGTAACCTGGGCGGTTCTTAGGATGTTGCTAGGGTGTTTACCAAGGGGTACTTGGCCCTGAAAATCTCATTTGTTTATTCTCTTCAACAAATAAAAATACTCAGCACACATAAATACTAGGTAAATAGCCCATATTTCATTTAGATTGAAGAAATTAGCATTGAATTAATTATATTTATAAATCAACATTTCTTAAGCTTCTGCAGCCATTTTGGATGGATTTTTATTTAATTTAATTTTTTAGCTTGTTTCAATGCATTCAGTGATTTGTTTTGTTTTAAAATGCTGTGGCCAAAATAAAATATCTTAGAAGACAGTATAATTACGCTGCCTACTTTTACAACACATCTCACTCCAATAATGCCTTTAAATTCCTATCCTACTTACTGGATCAGCAAAAAAGCGATTCAAGTCATATATCCAGGAGAGGGCAATGTTTAGCTTCTCATCAGTGGAAAAAAAGTCTGTCTGATTATTGGGTTTCCCCAGTAAAGACAAGCACGTTCTTATTTAAAACAACTGTTCTGCATTGAGACAAACATCTTTTCCTAATTTTTCAGAAAACATCTTTGCAGGATGCGATTAATGCACTCCAAATTAATGCTGCAGTGTGGGATTAAACAAATACGCATTAAGCACAAGAGAAAACAAACCCGACGCACAGATTGTTGAGTTATACCCTCATTAAATGTCAACGAATGCATCTGATTAACTCTTTTATTGCTCTTTCAAGCCCAACTGTTGATGGAAAACCAGCCGAGTTAAAAGATCTGGCATGGGCGATACGGCAAACAGAACAAGGCAGTTCCTTCCTGTGGCACAGAATGTAATGGCCTGGAAAACCATATCAATGTGCAAGTAATTACTCCATCATACTTCCCACAGTAGTCATCTGCCCGGGGATCAGGCATGATTGTTAACCCACCAGAACTGATCTCAAACTAACACTCAGGGTCACTAAAACAACTTTGGACTGACACTAACACTCGGCCGTCAAGATGGTCTCGACACGTAGGGCATCCACAAGGAGAAACAAGCAGAAAAGAAGGGGAAAAAGAAAAACAAGCAGTCCATGCTGTGACTTCATAAGTTCAGGGCCGGCTCTGCTTCTGAAGGCTTTCCACGTGTTTCGCCGCTTTGGCTGTATACTGCATGCTCGTTTTTCAAAAATACTATGTTTAACTGGCATTCCTGTAGCTAAAAAAGTAAAGCATGACTCTAGCAATGCCAAGGTCATGGGTTCGATTCCCAGGAAATGTATGAACTCATGTACCTTGAATGTAGTGTAAGTTACCTTGGATAAAAGCAACATAAAATGTAGTGCAAGCAGTAACATGTTGCATTGGTGCCACATGATTTCACTATTTTGCAAAGGTACACTATTTTAAATTCACTATTATATAAAGTTAAAGTCAAGTGAGGGATACAGTATCAAGTGTTTGCTGGTTGTATTTTAGCAAACCGTGGATGTGTATGCATGGTTTAATTGCTAGTAAATTTCACAATTAAGTACAAAGAAATGGCATTGAATTAAACATGAACGACTATAATAGATAATCTTTGTTTTACAACTTTGTAAAAGTGTTGCATGCGATTTCGAATACCGCTAATGTTTTTGGGTCATCAGACAGAACGCTCAAATTCTTTGTTTTCGCTTTCTACGTGTAAGAATGTGGAAGTTTTTCAAATGACTGTTTAAGTCGTACCAGGTGAAGAAATATGATTGCAGGGAAAGCAGTTTTGAAAACACTCCGTGTCTCTTTAACACTCAGTGACAATTGCCCCAAATTATCCATTTATTTTTGCACAGGCCTGGTGACAGTACGTGTTTTCAGATATGGAACTCACAGCTGCGTCCAATTAATAACAACTTCATGTGCAACGCTGCAGCAGGCCACAGCCGAGGAGGGAGGGGGCTCGGTTCGAGTAAATTTAGTTTCAGAACAAGAGGTACGTTCAGAACAGAGAAAGAGAGAGGAGAGAGGGAGGAAAAAGCACACATCTGTTGACATCAAAATTGTGGAACCTTGAATTCTTCTTTTTTTCAGTCATTGTGGTGTTTTACTACCACGAGTCCGAGTCCAACATCTGGGCCTGTTGTTTTACGAAACATTTCCCACAGATCTTTCTGTTTTGTTTGTCAATTCACGGACGTTTAGCGCATGAATCCATAAGACATGAAAGCAAGAGCATTGTATGTGGTCTCGCGCACTCCGCCTGACGCAGCTGTGTCTGTTCGATATCCATCTAAAATCAATATCTGTTGATGATTACGGCCAACACTATTTATTCTTCTTGGGCTGGGATGTGGCCTTTGGTCAGCAGATGTTCGGCTGTGATTTGCATTCCTGTTTTCTTCCCATTTACCAGCAGATGTGCAGATGTTCAGAAATATAAAAGTTGTGTTCATAGGCCTGGCTGCATTCTGAACAGTACCCTACCATACTACCCTTACTATTTGGACACTTAAACCACACTTGGACACAGGATATCTTGCCAAACATTTGATGAAAAGATGTTCATTTTGAAAAGCTAAAATAATAGCTCCAGCATTGAAAATAAAGATAGAAAGTACTGTCTCACAGTGGAACATGTTGATGATCTACACCTGATTCCTCTGCTGGGACACCTGTGTGAACTTGAGATGAACTGACTTCTAGCGTCTATTAAAAAACACCAAAACACCAGCTGGTGTAAAGACATTGAGAAAAATGATGAAGAAATCTAGATGAACTATGGCATTTGCCTAGCCTGACAAGCCAGACCCACATCAAGATGTTTGGTCTGGAAACTCACCATAGACAGGGCTCAATCTGAGGGGCGGGATAAACGGTTGTCTTTCAAACTCCCTCTGCACGCGATAGGATAGCGGTACACCAACCAGAGCAACGACGGTGAAGGGGAGCTCTCTGACTGATTAAACATTCGCCGTATCCGGTCGGCTAAACTCCGAACACATCTTCCCTTTTTAAGAATGACTTCAGTGCCGCTCTTTGTTCTTTTCTCAGAGGAAAGCTTAACTCCAAGTCTTCCGGAGGCGCGGGCAGAGCTGATTCGAAAGACCGCCGCCGTTCGCCAGTTTCTGTGTTTACTAGAAGACTGTGTTACTAGAATCACGCAAACGCAACTCGGCCGTCGTCATTATGGCCCCGCCCGCCGACTCTATAGCCTACCTACACGATGTGATTGGGCCGTCCAGATTCTGAGGAATACAGCTCAGATAGGAATTGAGAGTTGCTAGACCACACTTGCGGGCAAATTAAATTTGCTGCCGCTAGGGTGCGTCTAGATTTCTAGGCTAGCATTTGCCAAGATATGCAGTATAAAACCACAGCATACTGCATGGAATAGTGATGAACAAGTGAAGTGAAGTGAAGTGAAGTGAAGTGAAGTGAAGTGAAGTGAAGTGAAGTGAAGTGAAGTGAAGTGAAGTGAAGTGAAGTGAAGTGAAGTGAAGTCAAGTGAAGTCAAGTCAAGTCAAGTCAAGTCAAGTCAAGTCAAGTCAAGTCAAGTCAAGTCAAGTCAAGTCAAGTCAAGTCAAGTCAAGTCAAGTCAAGTCAAGTTACCTTCACTAATATAGCGCCTGGTACACAAGCATTACGTGTTTAGCCTATAGGCAAGCGCGTTTCAATACGTATGTGTGGATATGTGTTTTTATATGTACAGAGGGGAACAGAAAGAGGCCTTAACAGGGGAGAGACTAGTTAACACGGTCTCTGTCGACACTTCAGCGCTGCGTTGTGGCCGTGTCTAGGCGCAGGTCCACCATCTGATCTGGATCCGGCAGACTACAGTAAACCTCTGGATAAACAGAGAGACTAACATTAGCGTAGATGCCACTCTTTTTATGATGAACAAGTACATCAGGTATTATGGGAAGTGTTCCTGGTTCCGGCTGGTCTAGTTAATGCAGCCTAACAATCATTTAACTGATTTAAATAATAGAAATTGATATTGTGTATGCCAGGTTAATGAGACGTGTTTTTAGTCTAGATTTAAACTGACAGTGTGTCTGCTTCCTGAACAATGCTAGGAAGACTGCTCCAGAGTTTAGGTGCTAAATGGGAAAAGGATCGACCGCCAGCAGTAGATTTTGATATTTTAGGTATATTTTATTATCAACTGGCCAGAATTTTTTGAGCGCAATATACGTGATGGAGTATAATGGGTTAAGAGCTCGTTCAGATACTGGTGAGCTAAACCATTTATTGTTTTGCAAGTAATTAGCAAGATTAAAAAATGGATACAATGTTTAAAAGGGAGCCAGTACAGCGTTGACAGAGCTGGGATTATACGGTCATACTTCCTGTTCTAGTAAGAACTCTAGCTGCTGAGTTTTGGATCAGCTGGAGTTTGTTTATTAAGCGAGCAGGGCAACCACCCAGTAGAGCATTACAATAATCTAGCCTCGAGGTCATGAACGCATGTACTAACTGTTCAGCATTTTGCATCAAAAGCATGTGCAGTATATTTAGATATGTTTTTAAGATGGAATAATGCAGTTTTACAAATGCTAGAAATGTGGCTTTTTAAGTGAAAGACTAGGATCAAAGAGCACACCCAGGTTACAAAATGACGTTGTGGACTTGGCATTGCAGCCATCAAGTGTTAGACAGTATAAAGGAGAAAATCAAAAGCAATTGTAACTCAAACTACTCGACCCAATCCAAGCGGGATTCAAATGTAACTGGTTCTACAACACCAGTTCTGAGTGGGATTCGAACGCTAAAGACCGCAGTCTCTAGTGTCAGTCGCTAAGGCGCCTCTTGAGGACGGGAGCGATGTTTACTCACACATATCTTACTAGCTTGCCTCCATTACATTCACTTTCATCTGGGTCACGGCACCAAATGTAACAAGTCCTTCTCCTCCAGCATTAGAGGCGGGTGTGCTAACAAGGACACTTAAGACCACAATCTGTAGTATCAGTCGCTAGCACACATCTCGAGTGAGCCAAGTGAATGAGCTTTTCTCACAAAGCTCTTACTAGCTTGCCTCCCTTACACAATATCAACCATGATTTTTACATCTTGCCTCATTATTCAAGATATTACAGTATCATCGCATAAAAGTGTACAGTTTATACTGCACAATAATCAGAAAGAAAGCTAATACTCAATTCTGGACGCAGCGTGTCTGCATGTTTGGCAGGTGGAATGTGTTCATGCAGTCCAAAGTTCAGAAAATAATGAATTTATTAATAGAGCCTGTTGATGCACTGCTTTAATTAGTTGAAATATTTTATAGGGCTTACTCATAACTGCAGACATACTCAGAAAAGAAGACTTTAAAAAAAAGGCATTAAAGTGTCTCGTAAATAAATGCTTTACTGTTATCCCTCTAGACTAAAGTCTGGGACTGGATCATAACAAGCATGTTTAAATCATCTGAACTTTTCTGGTGGAATCTGCATGCTTGATATAAGAAACAATGTCTGCAAAAACAATGTTTTGCTTTATGGTCCCAACAGATTAAACATTGCATAATTAACATAAGATATACAGTCCTGCAAAATCTGATCTATGATAGAAGAAAAAGTGATTGGTGTTAGCATGTTGCAATGCATTTGCTAGGGTGTTCTGGGTGATTGTCAATTCACATGATTCTATGGTAGTATGGATAGTTGCCAAGGTGTTGCTAAGGTATTCAACATGTTGCCATGTGGTTTCTAGGGAGATTTGAGAGGCTACTGATGTATGATTGATCGTGCAAAGCATAACAAGGTTTTATGAGTGGTTGCTATGGTGTTGCTATGCAATTGCTGGAGTATTGTGGGCAGTTGCCAAGGTGTTTTTATGGTTTCAAGGTGTTAGGTATCCAGAGAGATTTGTAGCATTTTGTTATGTGGTTGCTAGGGAGTTCTGAGTAATTGTCAATTCAACTTCATGATTTTAGTGTGCTATGGGCGGTTGTTAGTGTTGCTAAGGTATTTAGCCAATGCATGCTTGTTCATGCAAAACATGACAAGGTGTTATGGGTGGTTGCTAGAGTACAGATGCTAGAGTAGGGAATTTGCCAAGGTGTTTAAATGGTTTCAAGGTGTTACTTCGGTATCTAGGTTGATTAGCATGTTGCTTTGCAGTTGCTAGGGAGTTCTGGGAGTGATTGCCAATTCACCTTCATGATTCTAGTGTGCCAAGGTGTCTAGGTGGTTGCCTAGGTGTTGCTAAGTATTTCAGAGTGGTTTTAGTATGTTGCTTAGTGGACGATGCATAGTTCAAAATATTGATTCACCGCAATGAAGGTGTTATAGGTGGTTGCCATGGCATTGCTATGTGGTTACTAGGGTACTATGATTGATTGCCAATGTGTTTTTATGCAGTTGCTTAAGTATCTAGAGTGATTTTGGCATGTTGCTATGAAGTTGATAGGGTTTTTATGGTGATTGTCAATTTACTATCATGATTCTAGTGTTATATGGATGGTTGCTAAGGTGTTGCCAAGGTATTCAGCATGTTGCTATGTGGTTGTTAGGGAGCTCCGATGTATGCTTGATCATGTAAAGCCTAACAAGGTGTTATAAGTGGTTGCTATAGTGTTGCTATGCAGTTGCTAGAGTATTGCGGGCAATTGCCAAGGTGTTTATATGGTTTCAAGGTGTTAGGTATCCAGAGAGATTTTTAGCATGGTGATTCTTAGCATGTTGCTATGCAGTTGCTAGGGAGCTGAGTTGAGTAATTGTCAGTTCACCTTCATGGGTATGCCAAGGTGTCTAGGTGGTTGCCAAGGTGTTGCCAAGTATTTCATAATGGTTTTAGTATGTTGCTTTGTAGACTTCTAGGGTGTTCAATGACACAATGGCAGGGTGTTACAGGTGGTTGCCATGGCATTGTTATGTGGTTACTGGGGTACTATGGGGGATTGCCAGTGTGTTTTTATGCAGTTGCTAAAGTATCCAGAGGGATTTTTGGCATGTTGCGATGAAACTGATAGAGTAGTATGATTGATTGCAAATTCACCATCTCGATTCTAGTATGAAGTGGGTGGTTGTCAAGGTGTTGCTAAGGTTTTCTTTAACCATGTTGCTATGTGGCTGCTAGTGAGTTCAAAGAGTCCACACATGCAAAAAACTTATCACAGCATGTTTTGGGTGGTTGCCATGGTGTTACCATGTGGTTGCTAGGATACTGTGGGTGGTTGCCAAGGTGTGTCTATGCAGCAGCTTAATCAATTTGAAACAGAATTGAAAGAAAAAATTCTGGATTGCGAGAAAAAAGGTCCAAATTACGAGGAAAAAACGTCAGAATTGAGAGGTATAAACAAGTGGGATGGGACGGGGGCGCAATTATCTAAAAAAATATTCTGTGGCCTTATTTGACTTTGTTTTGTTCTGCAACTCCTGAAAAACTTACTCCTGAAAAACAACACTATTGTCTTCTATTGTAATCAAGTCTCATATTTGCATCATTGATTCTGTTACTTTGGTGTTTATCACGTGAAGCTGCTTTGAAACAACCTGTATTGAATAAAGCACTATTGAAATAAATGACTCGACATCGACTTACTGTAATCATAAATATGAGCAATAGTAATGCTTGACTTAGCAAACACTCAAAACTCATAGACAAACATGCACACAGCTCATTTATCTCTCTGCTTGTTCAAAAGACGTCTCCCGCACTTAATTGATATGACACACTAATTTGGCATTTGTTTTGCGGTTTTGCCCTACGAGGAAGTAAATTCACTTAACAAGCTATTATTGTGTGATGTGACGTGACAGTGGTTTGGATGAGAGTCAACAGGAAGTGATGGGGGCCAGATAAAGCCGGTGCATATGTTTATGGGGTAATGGTTGATTATGACCAATACGCTAGTTGCCTTCAGGTCATGATGTGTGAGTCCATTACCTGAGTTAGACTTTGGCAGACGTGCTGTTGCCCTAAAGGAAAATACACACACACACACACACAACATGTATCCACAACAACAAACAAATTCGGGTGGGACCGTTTGCAGGGAAAAACTGAGACAAGTGTGGACATTGGCTCTCCGGCAATATTGCGCATAAACAACCCCAGAGGAAGAGACCATCAGCCATAGTACACAAATAAACGTAAACTACACAGCTGGGCGTCTTTGGCTTTGCACCAGAATGAGAGGTACACAAATATTTAGACAGGCAAGGTTGGATTTCAAGAACTAGATGAAAAGTAGCCGTAACTATAAAATGTTAAACCATTCTTGGCGCACTCTAAAATTGAGATTGATTTCACAGAGCCATCTCCATCATGCTATGTGCATATATTTAAAATTATTACAGAAATAAAACCCTAGAGAAAAATGTTATTCCTCAGAGGTGAAAGAAGATATTCAATGAGGGGGGGATGGGATTTTATCCATCAGGAATTGATTGGAAGGTGAAAAATGTTGACATCACATCACTATAAGAAAACTTAAGGGGGGGGGGGGTAAAAACACTCAGTTTCAGTTTCATGTCTGAGTCTTGAGTACCTATAGAGTAGTATTGCATCCTTCATATCCCTGAGAAGTCTTTAGTTTTATTATATTTATAAAAGAAAGATAGGCTGTACCGAGTCTTTCCGAAAAAAACGAGTGGCTGGAGGCGTATCGTGTGGGCGGAGCTAAAGAATGTCGAGCGCACACAAATCGGTGACGTCCTCAAGCGTGGAGAAGAAAAGGCTACCCTAAATCAGATTCAACTAATACAGATTATGATCCAGAATCAGATTCGGAGGCTGAAATAAACTGAACAGGAGAAACAGCAACAGCAGGACGTCCGTCTCTGTGGTATGGACTGTATTTAGTGGCCTGTCAACATTTGTGTGTGTTTACTCGCAGTTTATGAGGACATGATTCGGTTTATGGACTATTGTATGCGACTAAACCTTAGCAGTAGCAAGCAAAACGGTTTTGCACGTCAGACTAGTGTAACGTTATACATAGAACAACAATGGAGTAACGTTAGCGCATTTGAATGACGAAGCACGCTTTGTGAGAACGTCCCCTAGGTTTATGTTTGGGTGGTTTTACAATAAACAAACTGACACCTATAGTGGTCAGCTAAACAAATGTATTTAAACACACACCATAGATCGCATGCTCCATTGATAAATTAACTAACGTTATACACGATCTTGTTGTATACTGATGTTTACTTACGCGACGATAGCCGACAGCACAGACATTTGAAGCAGTTTTACTCACCGGCTGCTTCCAAAGCAGGACCGAACCTTTATCGCTGAGACCGCTCCGTAAAAAACACACTTCTTTGGTAACTGTTGATTTCATGAAGTTCTGACCAGCAGTGACCTTTTCCAACACGACTGAAGCGATATTGTGAAGCTTCCCGTCATTTCTGCATTCAAATCGGTTCAAATGCAGCGCTGCCTTCCCGGAATGCTATGCGGACGTGTTAAAGTCGCTTGTTGTCACTCATAGGAATAAAAAGCGCGGCGCGACAGAAGTGTTGCACGGACGAGTGGATCTGCACCTGAGCGAGTGTTTATGGGCGTGCATTTCCTCTCTCGCTCTAGTCACGCGCGCACCCTACCGGGAGAAGAGCCCGTACGGCCCATACAAGGACCTTCCGCTCTATTAACGTCAAGTCGAGCCATACTCGAAAAAAACTCTCCGAAACTTGTGAGGAACCGGAAGGAGTATTTTTAACACAGAAATACTCCATCAAACGTCCAACATTAGTTTTTAAAACTTTGTCTATGTTTAGGATGGGAATCCAAGTCTTTAACAGTGAAAAAAGCTCAGTATGCCTGAAACAGCATTTCACCGCTCCTTTAATGAGATACAGTATTTTTCTTTGAAATAGCATGCACCAGAAACATGGACATTTCAGTTAATTCTGATTTCATGCTGAAATTAATTTTATTACAAAAGAAATTTCAGGAAAAAACAGTAATATACATATAATATTATATAAATAACAATAATATAAATAATAAAATGGAAAAAAGGACACGAGCGAAATCTCCATATAATCTCAATATATTATATTATTGCTGTCTAGGAAGAATGGAAAAAAATTATCTAATCTCTAAAGAGATAATTTTTCTCTCCTATGAAAGTTGTATGCATCAATATCAGATCCATATGGAGAATGTATTTATTAGTATACAGCAGTAGAAAAAAATGACATCTTTACCATTTATTCAAATATTCTAAAAAAACGTGTTAAATGTGCACTATGTAACTTTTCTGTCCGCTATGGGATATTGTAAGAACTCCACTGAACAAAATATATAACACTGGCCGAGTGTTTTTGGATATTTTACTGCAAAAATCCTACATAGTGCACCTTTAAAGATTTTGTGAGCATATTGCGGAAATGTCGATTGTCTTGTTTGAGATAACGCGATGAAACAAGCCAAATGTGACAATTGTGACATAAATTGTGATCAAATATTTTTTGGCCAGGCTCGCATACAGATAAATTATGAACGCATGCAAAAAATAAAGAGAGAGAACCAACTGAATATTAATGTTGTAGACAATTTATGTTTTTTGTTTTTCAATGCATTTTCTAAAATAAAACCTGTAGCTGTTTGCCCTTTTTGCCACATCATTTTGACAAATAAATACATAATTCAAGTTGAGTGGTTTGGTCTTCCCTCACATTTAGCATACTTAAAAAAATCTAAAATATTTTTCTCTTATTTTGACGATTTATTCTTGTAGAGTCCTCAAGAACAAATATTCCCCCGGACATCACCTTTTGGCCACTACTGTACTGCACACATAGGGTAGGGACGCACCAAACCGACGCCAAAGAACTAGAGCTGATGAAAGCCGACTGTGTTGTCGCCTTGCATCGGGGCAAAAAAGCTGCACTTCAACACACAGAGGGAATCACAGACGACTGTCAACTAAATCACGTTTGCACTGCGGGTACTTTCCCCAGGAACTTGGGACTTTACTTTGTGTGTCTGATTAAACAAGGACACTAAAGACAAGAGTCGCTAGAGTTCCTGCTGAGATCTGGGGAGTGAGGTTTACTCGCTCTTCTCTCACTAGCTGGCCGCCGTTAGACTCACCCCCAGTCCCCCCAAGTGGCGTGTTATCCGTCTACGCCGTGTGATTCCGTGTTAATGTCTACGGCGAAACAAACCATCATCTCATCTCATGGTATGTCAATGCCATGTAATTTCACGTCTATGTCTACGCCGAAACAAACCATGTGTGTGTCCGCAATGTAAATGGATTTATAAAAATACAAAATTATGTTTTGTGTGTGTGTGTGTGTGTGTGTGTGTGTGTGTGTTGGGTAGGTTTAGTGGTAGGGGGATAGAATAAAACGGCGTAGATAAAAACACTAAAAAGCGCTTATGCTTCTTCATAGCATGCCAAAATGGCATACGTATTGGCATTTCATATATATGCCATTTCATGAGATCAGTCTGGCATGGGAGATGGCACACTAACAAGGACACTAAAGACCGTAGTCTCTAGCGTCAGTCGAATAGTCTCTTGAGAACGGGGAGCAATGTTTATGCACGGCTCTCACTAGCTGGCCTCTGTTACATACGCTGGGTTAGAAAGAGTCTGTCCTTCCTCCTGTGCAGCGTCAGAGAGAGAGAGGGTGTGTGTGTGTTTGTGCGCGCGCGTGTGTGTGTGTGTGTGTGTGTGAGACCTCTTTATGCTCCAGCCATTAAACTCTGTCAGAAATGACAGCAGAAGTGCACCTGCAGCAAGACCTTCAAAGTGAAACGCTGCCACATCCTTAGATCAACAGCATGACTGGCTCTGTCTTACGTAAAGCTGTACATTTACAATGCAGGTGTCGAGCTCTGTCCGATTACACAGACCTGGATCTGCTGCCAAACAAACAAAATCCTCTGCCAACCCCTCTGAGGAACGACTCGGCCCATTTTTACACAGTATTCCTGAGCACCGCTTCGCTCTAAATCAGCATGAATGCTGCAATGTGACCCAGGTCTTCAGCAGTCATCTTTCCGACGATATGACATTCATCTCAATGATGTTATATGAACTAAAAATAAACCCATTTATAAACGTTTAATTAATGAACTCTTTTTACATTTCCAGGGTTCTCATTTCTATAGTGGGCTTTTTTATTTCTTCTTTAAGAATAACTTTTTTATTTCATCAAAAATATAACAGAGACTACAACAAATATACATTTCATTAAATATAATATTTGCTCCAGTAACAAAAAAAAGAAGGAAAAACAATAAATCAGTGATAACATTTCTGACTTTCCAAAAGAGAAAAAAACTATTTTGAGCTAAAAACTCGCACAGCACCATTAACTAGCTTTCTGTAATTTAATGCCAAGGTAATTAATGTATAGTCTTATAAATGTACATTCATTTATATATATATATATGTGTGTGTGTGTGTGTGTGTGTGTGTGTGGCCTGGTAATCCCTACGTTATGGGGACAAAATGTCCCCACAAAGATGGCAATATCCGAAATCCTTGTCGTTGTGGGGACATTTTTAGGTCCCCATGAGGAAAACATCTTATAAATCACACAGAAGGAGTTTTTTTGAGAAAGTAAAAATGCAGAATGTTTCCTGTGATGGGTAGGTTTAGGGGCAGGGGCAGTGTAAGGGGATAGGATCTACAGTTTGTACAGTATGAAATCCATTACGCCTATGGAATGTCCCCATAAAACATGAAAACACGACATGTGTGTGTGTGTGTGTGTGTGTGTGTGTGTGTGTGTGTGTGTGTGTGTGTGTGTGTGTGTGTGTGTGTGTGTGTGTGTGTGTGTGTGTGTGTGTGTGTGTGTGTGCTGTGCGAGTTTTTAGCTCAAAATAGTTTTTTTCTCTTTTGGAAAGTCAGAAATGTTATCACTGATTTATTGTTTTTCCTTCTTTTTTTTGTTACTGGAGCAAAAATTATACTTAATTAAATGTATATTTGTTGTAGTCTCTGTTATATTTTTGATGAAATAAAGTTATTCTTAAAGAAGAAATAAAAAAGCCCACTATAGAAGAGAGAACCCTGGAAATGTAAATATATATATATATATATATATATATATATATATATATATATATATATATATATATATATATATATATATATATATATATATATATAAACACATTGCTATATTAAATATGTTCATAAATGTTAAAATACATCATCAGTGTGTGAAAAGGTCTATAGAAATAAAACTGACATAAGATAATGGAAATATTAGATGAAAAACCTTAACTAAATAAAACTAGAAAAGTTGCATGGGCAACTAACTGAAATAAATTAAGTTTAAGTACAAAAACTGAAGCAAAGAAATATTAAAAACTTATCAAACGACAAAAACACAGAACAAAATCAAGAATTAAAACCTAAACTAAAAGTAAATAAAACCTATTAACTATAATAGTATATTAATAACGCTATAAAGAAATATTGCAGTCACCTCATTTAATTTGAATTATATTCTATTGTATAGAAATACAGATTTTAAAGGGATAGATTACGCATAATACAATATCTTACAAAATTGTAATATAAAGTTCAAGTCTTATTTGAGAAACAGACTTTCCAGTGAATACTCCATCTGTGTCTGTTCCTCACACGTGACTTCAGAAGACTTTGCCTCACAGGGCACAAGTTGCACAAGTTGTTTGAATGTGTTTCTGGAGCTTGACAGCATGCATCCTCATTCATTAGCATGGAAAAGAGCAGTGTGTTCTTTCTTTCTTCATTTGTGTTCCACAGAAGAAAGAAAAACAAACAGGTTTGCAACATCATGAGGCTAAGTAAATGCAGAAGCGAAAGCCACATCACACGCACTCAGCCCGGAGTATCGCGACGCGCTACGCCAACAAAGGTCAGGCGAACACACATGGAAGCCAAAACACACAGAGCGGGTGATGTAAACTAGAGGAACAGCGGTGTACCCCGCTGGATTCGCCTATTCAACTGCTACCGGTTTCCATTTCCATTTAACAAATTCCTTGATAATGAATCCCACATGCACTAATAAATGACTTTGAGAATTGCTCACTGGCTTCAGCAGCTGGCTCCGCTGGAATGCTCGTGTGGTTTACTAACAGTTCACGATCTTCAGCGTAACACATGTGACATCTATTACTGTGCAGCTCAGACTCCTTTTATTGTGTCTTTGGAGTGTATGGTGGCAGAACCAAGTCAAATGACACGAGGAGCCAAACCTCACTGGACTCGACTGTGTGTGCATGCAAAACATGACGCACAATGCACTACAGGGCCAAATCAAAAGAGTCTCTATGATATCTTCAATGGGATTTTTCTTTGCCAGAACATCTTATTGGTTAGCAACATTCAAACATCCGACTGTTTGCCTATTAACCAATGAGCCACACCAAGCAATGCTGTCCTTACAGCAGACACACAACACTTTCCATCAGAGAAAATGCAATTAAAGCTTCGTGACTTCAACACAAGACTTTTAAAGAAGCCAAATACTCACCTACACGTCTCTACATTCAAGTTCAGATGGAGGAGAACAACATGGACAAGCAGTGCAATTCATAAGGCAAGAGAACTAAAACATTATGAAATGGCTTTGACTTGTTTCCGGTTGAAACCGGAAGTTAGGGCAGGATAAAGCGAAGGGTCCATCCCTTTTATTTTTAAATATCCAGTAGGTTTTAGTTTGTGTTACAGCCATGAAGCATGATATGCATTTGATTGAAACAGACACAGTCAAACCAAAATGTATTTAGACACCTTCAACGTTTTCTCACATTATCATTGTAGTTTATTTGCTACAGTTGAGAAAATGTTAAAAATATGACAAAAACTCAAGAGTTAAACTGTCAGAACAAATTATATGTCAGATAACTTTGATAGAAAGGGATGTAATGGATTACAATCAACCAATCAGCTGTTCAATTGAAGAACACAATTAGATAACACCAATTTATCTCAACCAATGACCGAGCTATGCTTCATTTTATATATACAGTAGTTCATTAATATACAGTATACAGTAATATACAGTAGTTCATAAACTATCTGGTGGTTCTTCTTTTAGCCACTATGCTCCAAATATTTGGACTTCTCTACCTAATGAAGTGAAAGAGGCTCCAAGCATTTATATTTTTAAAAAGCAGGTAAAGATATATCTCTTTAAAGTTGCTTATCAGAATAATAATATGATGTGAAGGTTTCTCTACTGATACTGAGTTGATATATTGCAAATTACTTTATTTTATATTTTGTACTTGTCTGTTGGTTACTGTCTTTGTGTGAAGTTGTATTCCTATTATTTGTTTTACGCTTGGGAAGCACTTTGAGTTGCAGTTCATGTATGAAAAGTGCTATACAAATAAATGTTCATTATTATTATTTTTTTGTTCAGTCTGTGGTGTCAAAGGTCACATTAGTAATTAAAGAAAAAACACTTCAACAAAACATGATCATGTCAAAGTGTCTGGATAATTTTGGTCCCAAATTTGTCTCAGTTTTCTGGTAGCGTAACAATCCCGCTGTTGTACCTGTTTTGTATGGACGTGTTTGTTGCTATTGTTTCAGTGAATATTCATGTCTCCTGTTCCTTTGGTCATGTTTGTAGTTTTGTAGTTTTTTGTGTCTCCCCAGGTGTATCTTGTTTCCTCGTTACTTTTGTTATGCTCGTTTGCTCATGTGTATATAGCTCGTGTTTCATTTGCTCTCTGTCAGTTGTTGAATGTTATGGTCCCTGTTTTCTGTTAGCTTTTGTTTCTTGTTCTCCATGTTTCCTTTTGTTTGTATAGTTGTTTCTTTATTAAACCCCTGCACTTAGATCCATGGCTCAGCCGCTTTCTCTTGACGCAGGAAGTCCACTGTATGAAGAATTTTCTGTGTATAATATGTCAGAGTTTACTTTATTTTACCATCCTCACTTAAATAAATGAACTAGTCCTGCACACACTAGTAGAAAGATATCTAGTGATTTATATCTGAATCATTATTGGTTTGACTGTATTTGTAAATGTACAAATACAACATGTATATGTAAATGTACTTACCTGGGGAACACACGGCCCCAGGATGCACAATGGGAAGAAGGCGAGCCGGCGGAGGCAGTGTGATGCTTTGGCCAATGTTCTGCTGGGAAACCTTGGGTCCTCCATCCATGTGGATGTTACTTTGACACGCTCCACCTACCTAAGCATTGCTGAGACCATGTTCAGCCTTTCATGGAAACGGTATTCTGGTGGCTGTGGCTCTTCCAGCAGGATAATGCTCCTGACACAAAGGAATGGTTTGAGGAGCACAACAACCAGTTTGAGGTGATGACTCGGCCTCCAAATTCCCCAGATCTCAATCCAATTGAGCATCTGTGGGATGTGCTGAACAAACAAGTCCGATCCATGGAGGCCCCACTTCACAACTTACAGGACTTAAAGGATCTGCTGCTAACATCTTGGTGCCAGATACCACAGCACACCTTCGGGGGTCTATTGGAGTCCATGCCTCGACGGGTCAGGGCTGTTTAGGCAGCAAAAGGGGGACCAACACAATATTAGGAAGGTGATCATAATGTTATGCCTGATCAGTGCATGTTAAAATGTAATTCTGTGATCAAAGCTGTATTTTCAGCATCATTACTCCAGTCTTCAGTGTCACATTATCCTTCAGAAATGATTCTCATATGATGATTTGCTGCTCAAGAAACATTTATGATTATTATCAATGCTGAAAACAGTTGTGCTGCTTCATAGTTCTGTGGATTCTTTGATGAATATAAAGTTCAAAAGAACCTTTTATAACATTATAAATTATTTAATTAATCCATTCTAAATAAAAATATTAATTTATCTCAAAAACAAAAAAATCGTACTGACCCCAGACTTTTGATAGGTAGTATAGGATATGCAGAAATAAATGAATATGTCTTGAACGTTGAGTCTCTTTTTTACTCACTCAGAGATGAACAGGAACTAAAGGCAAGAGGCGATGCGCCAACCAATCATGTCCCGGCCGCGTTGACTTCAAGTCTTCACTATCTTCAAGCAAGCTTTGTTTGCTCACAGCTGAGGATTCAGATGAAAAGAGAGATTATCGGACTCTAGCGTTGCCATTTTACACACAAAGAATGATCTGTTGTCTAACAGTGGTTTTCCTGTTGAAGAAGGTTTACACGCTTCCAAAGGCACATTTCATGGAACAGTTAACAAGGTCAAAGCATCCCATCAACGAACACGATGCTAAACAAAACAGGGCCCGTCTGATGCTCAGCTTCGCCGAGAGATTTTTAACTGACCACCACACATTCACAGAAATCAACATGTACTGTGTGAGACCTCACAAACACTTCACTTTCTCCTGTTTTTCCTAGCCTGGAAGTACTTCCATGTGTCCAAATACAAAGCAAAAGTCATGTAAGCTGTAAGTGAATCACTCTTTGCTTTCCTACAGAAAAAAGTGGAACGATTAGGGAGGCAAACAAGAGCTTCTCGAGTGTCTTACGGTTTATTTGTGTAAGGTTTTAATACTATTGCATGGATATGCTGGTCTGCCTTGAAAAATAAGCAACCCTGTAATTGGTTTCGAGTTCGCCTGAAGTGAAAAGGACAAACTCAAACAAAAATATTGTATTCAAATAATCAGAACAAAATTAAGAGGTAACATTTTTTTTTTATAACAATACTACTGTAGGCTATTTACATGAACATATAAATACAGATTGTAAGTGATGCTTGACTCTAGTGAGGCTTGAGCATTCAAAACAGTACTATTTCTGTCTCTTATTCTTAGAAAAAAAGGTTTAATGGGATTCTAGATAGAACTCGAAGGTTCTTGACTCAATTTTGAAGAACCATTTATGCCAAACAGCTTCTATGGAAGGAGGAATGTCTTAACCCTCTGGTACTGTTTGGACATTTTTGACCGAATAATTACTTAATCGGAATTGTAAGAAACTTGGTAAAGGTTTTGGCGCATGCTATGTGAACACAAAAAGGAATCATGCACATAAAACGTTAAGGGTCCTGAAAAAAAAAGTATATATATATATATATATATATATATATATATTAGGGCCGGGACTCCATTAAAAAAATTAATCTAATTAATTAGAGGCTTTGTAATTAATGAATCGAAATTAATCGCGTTTTAATTGCATATAAATATTTGACCTGAGAACAATGAGAAGTAATTTTTCACATGGATGTTTAGTATACCATTGAATAATGACTGAATACATAAGCTCAATCAACAAAATATTGTTTATTTATTTCAGTCCAGCAGACCAGTGCAATGTTTGCCATTAAGTTTAGCAAAAGCATATTTGTGATATTTGAGGCTCGATGTGCTGCGGTGATGCGCAGATTCCTTGTTGTATAGCTTGCACACAACCATGTTCTTGTCGACGCTTCCATCCTTTCGCTTTTTAAAACTAAATGTCCCCTCCACGGGGCCGAGCAAAGCGGCCTCATCAGCTTCTTCGCTCATGTTCACTGTGGTTTGTTGTTGTCGTGACTCGTGAGCGCTAGTTGGCGTTCCAGTATAATCGGTCAGAAAAAAATAAGTGTGGTTAAAATTATGTTATTTATTTTTTTGCGTAATTAATTAACGCGTTAAAGTCCCGTAATTAATTAATCTTAATTAACGCATTAAAGTCCCGTAATTAATTAATCTTAATTAGCGCGTTAAAGTCCCGTAATTAATTAATCTTAATTAACGCGTTAAAGTCCCGTAATTAATTAATCTTAATTAACGCGTTAAAGTCCCGTAATTAATTAATCTTAATTAACGCGTTAAAGTCCCGTAATTAATTAATCTTAATTAACGCATTAAAGTCCCGTAATTAATTAACGCGTTAAAGTCCTGGCCCTAATATATATATAGTTCATGGCCAAAAAATGAGCTCATTGGAAACAGGGATGGCGAAAACTAAACATTTTCTTGATCGACCACCGAGCCTCATTAGCCAGTTGAAACCGGTTAACCGATTAGTATAAAATATGCTGCGCTATTTGAAATAACAGCCGCGAGCCACGCCTGCAATTTCGCAACTCTGTCGCATCTCTCTGCTGCTCTGCCTCCTGCTCTCACACACACACACACTGTCCCGGCGCCGCCGCCTCCCTTCCACTCACGTCAACTTTTTAAAAATCCCCTACAGCGCGAAACATGAGTCCCGCAAACGCGGCGCCGAGGAGCTTGTTTGTAATCGACAAAAATGGTTTGGGCAAGGTGATCGCGTTGAAAATAAAGGCACTTGTCTGGCGTTAGAAGCTCATTTGTAACATTGCCGCGGCTCATTTAAGAAAATGACAGCTCCAAAGAGACGCCGCTTTAGTTCGAGTAAGAGCTAACAATAATAAAGAAAGACGATCAACACCTTATGTGTTACCACTGAAATGTAGATGTAATATATTTCCAGATGTAAGCCCTTCTTATGCGGAATGACGCTTCATACTGTCGTCTGCCCTGACTCTAACCTCGAGTGCTTTAGCCTGTTTTTGCAAACCTTGTAAGCGCGCAAACCCAAACGCTGTGACTTCGCTCCAAATGTTTTTATTGGTTTATTAAGTACAAACAGGCGAGTTATGAGAAATTGAGTGTGAGGGATTTGTTCACTTCACAGATTTTGGATTGGGACGGCTAACTGTAGCATTTAGTCAACTATCTATAATAGACTAATTTAGAGATCACTTTTTTTTTTAACCAAAAACTTTGAACGGTTAACATTGATACGGTCAACCATCGGTCAAACGGTCATCGGTTAACATCCCTAAATGGAAATGAATGGGAGACTAATTTCCTCTATTGAAAACGTTTGGTACTGCGCTCAAACAAATTCTTACTGACAGCTCATTTTTTGAGTTATAAACCTCAAATTTGAAACAGCATGTTTAGATGTATGGCTTTGATTTGCTCACAGTTTTAGAGTAAAATGCGTTTTAGAAAATATATATTTCATATAAAAATTGAATGGTATTTATGTATATTTTTCATAACAATAAATGTAAAATTTCACTTTTTACAACTTTTTTCACTTCCGCAGTAATCTGCCAAGTTTCGTCTTCATAAAGAGACCAAACTTCAGTCTGTGCTCCAAAGCATTTAAGATTTATGACTGTTTACATAGGAAATATAATTTCCAGGTCCATGCTAAAAAGTGAATAACTGGATTATAAATACTGCATAAATATAATTTATTATATGACACGCAAACAGTACCAGAAGGTTAAATGATTGCATAATGCTTTGCATGTTTAATGGATCATTTCAGTTATTTGTAGTGATAATTTATATTTAAGAGCTGTTTAACTCATGAAATGTAATCCAGAAAAAAAAGGAATTAATTAATTAAAACTAAATGCATAAAATGATAGGAACCCTTTTAGGATTTGTTATAGAAGCTTTTGTTCTCTTTAGTGCGTTGCTCAATGTTTAAAAGAAAAAAAGTGAGGAGAAGTTTACAAATCTACCCCATCTTTATCCATTGTGCTGAATTTTGTTTAAATTACAAATAATTTCAAACCCAAAGAGCCAGTCACATTACACTAATGAGAAAATGGGCACAAATGTGCCGAAAAAAAACACAAAAAAAAAAAATCGTTGTAGACTTAAAAAAAACTGGCTTTGTTTTTTTAATGCAATAAATAACTTTTTTTTAAATTATTATTTTAATCTTGGGATAAACTATGATCCAGTCTTTGCTCTAAATATCTAAATATTGTACTAGTTCAGCTCATTATATGAATGATAACACTCTTCACTCAACCAAACTAGCCTTTTAAGTGCTGTTATTGCCCTACTTTTCCATGCCTTTCTTTTTCCCACTAAATTTCAATCACGTTGGGGAAGCACAGGAACACAAAGAAGAGAAAGGGACATGCAGGGGGACAGTATCGGGGGACTCTAATGTAGAGAAGTTCAAGTGTGAAAGGCCCCGCACCTGGTCCGGCGACATAAAGAGCCACATTCATCTCACTGATGCTTTACAAATGTCAGTGAACACAAAAGCCTATCGTTTCAATCAGAGCGCCGTCTCGTGTACATCATACAGAGCTTTTTTTTCTTGCATATGACGTTACTGAGTGGACGCAGATCCGCACCAGTAGGAAGAGCTGCAATCGATTGAGTCGAAACTGAAGCAGATCCAGCCAAAAAAAGGTTTAATTCAGATGCTGCCAGATCACGGAAAGTGTCTAATTGAGGTGCCAGGAAATTCACAGCTAACAGATTGTGGTTCGTGAAAAAAAAAGAGGAAAGCATGACTTTGGAATCAACATTGTGAAGCTTTTCTTGCTAAAAGCCGTGTCCCAATTTGGTCACCGTAAAATCCGAGGGAAATGATAGGTTGATGCTGAAGCACCTAACCCTGGTTATAAGCATAAACCTGTCCCTCAGAACTTTTTTGGTTGATTGGACCATTGTGTCAGAACAAACAAAGGTGTTGATACAGGAACATTACTAGCATGATCTAACATGTTGTGCTAGCATGTTTTAACCAGAGGTGGACAGTAAAGAAGTATTTTTACTTTACTCAACTACAATTTTCAAGTCGTGAATCTGGCTGAGGTAAGGAGATGAACACTGGCTGGTTATTTACTTGCTCAAAAATTGATTTTGGATCCTTTTTAACCAAAACAAAAAGTTATGGACCGCAGCTTTAAGATTTATGCATCTGAACTGCAAAATGATCCGTTAGCATTACACCTTTTTAACATTAAAAAACCCTAATAAATTAATTTGATGCATATTTCCTGCTTAAATAAAACATACACATCTAAATAATCATATTTTCAAAATGCATATTTAAATTGCTTACAGTAAAACGATACCAAAATGTATTTAAAATAAATGTCATAGTCCATTAACATATTTACTACACTGTAAAAAATTATTTAGAAAAAAAGTTACCTGGTTGCCTTAAAATTTTGAGTTCAACAACCTTTATTTAAATATTATTAAAATATTTTGTAAGCATATTGGGTAATTGTGTGTGTTTTATTTCTGATGACGCAGTGAAACATGCCAAATAGTGCTATTTTCATGATTTATCACATTTTTTATGTGGTTCAGATACAATAATATTTTGAGTTTCTATTTATAAAACCAATTTCCTTCATTGTATCAACTCAAATTTTTAATTTCAATAAACTCAAAATGTTAAGGCAACCAGGTTACTTACTTTTTTAAGTTAAACCAACAAAAAAACAATCAAATGTTTTTAGTGTAACAAATCTCTGGAGGCTTTATTTGGAGTCCTTCTTTATTCCACAATGCACATTTCTTAATATTAAGGCTAAAAGGTTTACTTGGCATAAAGTAAAAGTATTTTAAATACATTTTGGTATATTTATTTATTTAATAGTGTAGAATTAGCATAAATCTGTTTGTTGTGAAAACAATTACATTTCTTTACACCGTTAAAAATTATTTAGAAAAAAAGTTACCTGGTTGCCTTAAAATTTTGAGTTCATTGAAATTAACATTTTGAGTTAATACAATGAACATTTTTGGAGATTCGACAGCCTTTATTAAAATATTATTAAAAGATTTTGTAAGCATATTGGGTTTTATTTCTGATGATGCAGCGAAACATGCCAAATAGTGCTATTTTCATGATTTATCAATTTTATTATGTGGTTCAGATACAATAATATTTTGAGTTTCTATTTATTAAACACATTTCCTTCATTGTATCAACTCAAATTTTTAATTTCAATAAACTCAAACCAGTTTACTTACTTTTTTAAGTTAAACCAACAAAAACCAAAACAAGCAATATTCCATTAAAATAAATGATGATAAACAGTGCTGGGTAAGTTACTCCAAAATGAAATTAATTACTAGCTACTAATTACGGCTTCAAAAGTGATTACTGTAATTACTCTCTTTAAAAAGTAATGCATTAATTATCATCACTAATTACTTTCTTAATCCCTTCTCAACTTTGACCAGTTACAATATGAAACTGCTCTTTTAAATCCTTCAAATAAATAATATAAAACTGCATGAAATTATTCTTAATCTGACCAAAGTATTAAAAAAATTACATAAATTCCAACATTAGATGTTACATTTTGATGTTAAATACATTTTGTTGTTGTCTTTTCAGTATTTTATGCAAGTAACTGTAATTAAATTACAGAAACATTAAGGAGTAATCCCTTAATTACATTAAATAACAGAAAGGACACCCAACACTGATGATTAATATATACAATTGGTTAATGTGCATTTAAAACACATTTAGTTTATTAGTATTATTACAGAAAAAAATTATGCGCCACATAGTTTAGTTCACTCAAAAAAAATGCTGGGTTAAAAACAACTCAAGTTGGGTTGAAATGGACAAACCCAGAATTTGGGTTGATTCAACCCACCATGAATTGACCCATTCAAACAACCCAATTTCTGGGTTTGTCCATTTTTAACCCAACTTGAGTTGTTTTTAACCCAGAATTCTTTAGAGTGTTAGTTTATGGAAAATGTACAATTCGAATACATAAACTGTAAATGGCCTAAATATTTCGGGAAAATATAACAGGAGATAATTTATCATTCTAATGAAAAACAAACAGCAATAAATAAAAATCTTGCTTGTGTGTGTTGACACCGAGTTACACTCTAAAAAATGCGGGGTTAAAAACAACCCAAGTTGGGTTGAAAATGGACAAACACAGAGATTGGGTTATTTGAATGGGTCAATTCACTGAGTTCAAACAATCCAATTTCTGGGTTTGTCCATTTTCAACCCAACCTGGGTTGTTTTTAACCCAGCCTTTTTTAGAGTGTAGCAAGATGTCATGACTCACAACAAGCTCAGATGAGTGAAATGATTTGCATCTGCGAGTGCCATGTTTGTTGTCTCACCCCATCATAACATCATCTGTCCCGTACGCTTCACGGCTGAGCGTGTCTGCAACATGTCCTGATGAGGGCTCGTGGCCGTGCGTCCTTGTCAAATCAAAGCCACGTCTCTCTCTTTGATGCAGAGAGCTCAGTAATTAGCGTGTGTCTTGGGATTAGCCACTTCCGGAGGCCTTTGAGATTTATTACCCATTGGGCCGCTCTCAACTTTGAGTGGACTTGTTAAATCAATTTCCTCTTAGCCGTCCATTGTGGGCCTGGTCATCAAATCAGATTAGATTGTGTTACAGCTGACAGATCTGTGAATGAAGACTTTAGGAGAGAGGTGTGAATTCTCCGCATGAAGGGAAGGTTAAGGACTGAATGCCAAAGGCCATTGGTTTATCCAGGTTTCCTACAGAATTGTGTTTTTGAAGAAGAAGAACTTCCATCCACCATAAATAGCCCTAATCAAATAAATATATTTAAATACATATGCATCTCAATGAAAACTGCTCAACAGGCATTTTCAGTTTTTTTTAATATTATTATATAATATATATTACATTATATTATTAAGAAAACTGTATAGAACTATTGCCATAAAATTAAACAACTAGTTTTTATTTAAAAAAAAGTTTTATATCTATAAAGTGTATATTTATATAAAGAGCCATTAAAATATGTTAATAAAAAAAAAACATTAATTGGATGGATGGATGGATGGATGGATGGATTGATGGATGGATGGATGGATGGATGGATGGATGGATGGATGGATGGATGGATGGATGGATGGATGGATGGATGGATGGACTGAAGAGTAACCTTTTCTCACAAAGCCAATTGAACAAAAATTAAATATATTATAATATTATAATAATTATACATTTTTTATTTAGAAAATGTAATAAAATAGGTGGTGGGTGGATGGATAAAGGATGATGGAGGGATGGATGATAGATGGATGATGGGTGGGTGGGTGGATGGATGGATGAAGGATGATGGGTGGGTGGATGGGTGGGTGGGTGGATGGATGGATGGATGGATGGATGGATCATGGGTGGAGGGGTGGATGATGGGTGGCAGAATGGATGGATGGATGATGGGTGGATTGGTAATTGATGGATAGAAGATGTATGGATGTATGGATGGATGGATCACGGGTGGAGGGATGGATATGGATGGATGGATGGATGATGGATGGCAGAATGGATGGATGGCTGGAGGAATGGATGGAGGAATGGATGGATGATGGGTGGATGGATGATGGTTGGATGATGGGTGGATGGATGGAGGAATGGATGGATGATGGGTGGTTGGATGATGGATGGATGGATAAATGGATGGATGGATGGATGGATGGATGGATGGATGGATGGATGGATGGACTGAAGAGTAACCTTTTCTCACAAAGCCAATTGAACAAAAATTAAATATATTATAATATTATAATAATTATACATTTTTTATTTAGAAAATGTAATAAAATAGGTGGTGGTGGATGGATAAAGGATGATGGAGGGATGGATGATAGAGGGATGGATGATAGATGGATGATGGGTGGGTGGGTGGATGGGTGATTAATGGATAGAAGATGTATGGAGTGATGGATGATAGGATGGATGAAGGATGATGGGTGGGTGGATGGGTGGGTGGGTGGATGGATGGATGGATGGATGGAGGGATGGATGATGGGTGGCAGAATGGATGGATGGATGATGGGTGGATTGGTAATTGATGGATAGAAGATGTATGGATGTATGGATCACGGGTGGAGGGATGGATATGGATGGATGGATGGATGATGGATGGCAGAATGGATGGATGGATGGAGGAATGGATGGAGGAATGGATGGATGATGGATGGCAGAATGGATGGATGGATGACGGGTGGATGGATGGAGGAATGGATGGATGATGGGTGGATGGATGATGGTTGGATGATGGGTGGATGGATGGAGGAATGGATGGTTGGATGAACCTTTTCTCACAAAGCCAATTGAACAAAAATTAAATATATTATAATATTATAATAATTATATATTTTTTTACTTAGAAAATGTAATAAAATGGGTGGTGGGTGGGTGGGTGGGTGGATGGATTAAGGATGATGGAGGGATGGAGGGATGGATGATAGATGGATGATGGGTGGGTGGATAGATGATGGGTGGATGACGGGTGGATGGATGGAGGAATGGATGGATGATGGGTGGGTGGATGGGTGGATTGGTAATTGATGGATAGAAGATGTATGGAGGGATGGATGGATGGATGGATCATGGGTGGATGGATGGATGGATGATGGGTGGCAGAATGGATGGATGGATGATGGGTGGATGGATGGATGATGGGTGGATGGATGGAGGAATGGATGGATGATGGTTGGGTGGATGGATGGATTGGTGATTGATGGATATAAGATGTATGGAGGGATGGATGGATGATGGGTGGGTGGATGGGTGGATTGGTAATTGATGGATAGAAGATGTATGGAGGGATGGATGGATGGATGGATGGATCATGGGTGGATGGATGGATGGATGATGGGTGGCAGAATGGATGGATGGATGATGGAGGAATGGATGGATGATGGGTGGATGGATGGATGATGGGTGGATGGATGGAGGAATGGATGGATGATGGTTGGGTGGATGGATGGATTGGTGATTGATGGATATAAGATATATGGAGGGATGGATGGATGGACGAATAATGGGTGGGTAGGCGAATGGATGAAAAACGAACCATTTGTCACAACAAAGCCAAATGAAAACAACAATATAATCAAAACATTAACATTCAATCAATGCAGCAAATTTTAAATCTTATGTAATTTAGTTTGCAGTGAATATAATGTATCTATATTATTAAATATAATTAATTTTCCAGTACACCTGGACCTTTATAATCCATGCAGGAAACGCGTTTTATTGGTTCTGAAGTCACGGCGGTGTCAAACAACAGAACCCAAGAGAAACAGAAGCACAAAGCAGGTATGAGCTGCAAACACTGAGCGCTCATTCAGACCCTCAGACAAACAGGCCTTGTCGGCCTCAATCTCCACACACAGACTGCCAAAGCACAAATGAGCCCAAACGCGCACCTGCAGCTCCAAACCTCGAGCAATTACCCCACCATTTCGACTAAAAACCCAAAGAAAAAACCCTCTCCGTGGCCTTTTTGAGCCTTTCACCTTTAGCAGTGAACATAAACTAATTACATTCCTCATGCAGCGGAAGCCTCGGAACGGCCGTGAATGGGAATCGCCATTGACGACTTAATTAGCGTTTGCCGATGTGGAGCGTGTAATTCCACTGGACTTGTTCTGGTGAATGCCCTCTCATTATCTCAGTTCCACAGCGAAGTGCCCTGCTGAAAATGGCACTCGCTGGGATGGAGGGGCATTCATATTGCTGGAAATGTCCCGCTCCTCCGGCAGACACAATGAGGGCCATTGTCGAGTGTCACTTAGCCATCATTTCGGCCCGTCTAAACAGCTTCTGTTTTCGCGGCGACGTGTTAATGGGCCCGCGGCTGGGTGTGAGAGCGTTCTGAGCCACACATCAGATGGAGGTCACGGGTTAACGTCGACTCTCTGATTCGGGTGGCTGGGATTTTCGCAACCTTTCCTCCGAAACGGAAACCGGGGAGGGAAAAGCAACGGGGCTGATAATGTGATATAATTAGTCAGACAGTTTCTGGGTCAGAATCATCGCCGGCCAACACTGAGACAGTGAATGGGCACAGATGGGACACCTGGAGCTCAGCGGGGGTCATCAGGCCCGGCAGGTGGACCGCGTGAGAGGATTCGCTCATTAAGACGTTACTAGATTCAGCACGGTCACTGCACTAAAGGATATTTTCGTTCTTGGTATTTTTATCTGGTTTTCTATTGGAGTTTTCTTTTTTTAATGATATACAACACCGGTCAAAAGTTTGCTTTACTAGCCTTTATGTATAAAGCAATATAAAAGGTATTCATAATGGTATAATGCATTAGATCTTTTTATTTAAAGTACCAAAGTTAAAATGAATTATAAATATTCAGTTTCCTTGTTACATTCGAAATTAGTTGCATCATACTTTATGAAGGTGTAACCAAAGTTATAATACATTATAATATAATTATTCATGAAATCATGCAATGCATTATAAGATGCATTATAAGGCATAAATAATACATTAAAAATAATTGTATTATAACACATTATCCATAAAGGCTTTAAGTGTTACTAGATTGGTAAAGGTTTTTTAAATGTTTTTGAAAGTCTTAATCTGACCAAGGTTGCATTCATTTGATCAAAAATACAGTAAAATCAATAATACTGTAAAATATAATTATAAATAACTGGTTTCTGTTGTAATACATGCTCAAGTGTAATATATTCCTGTGATCAATGCTGTATTTTCAGCATCATTACTCCAATCCTCAGTGTCACATGATCCTTCAGAAATTATTCTCATATGATGATTTGCTGCTCAGGAAACATTTATGATTAATATTAATGTTAAAAAAACAGTTGTGTTGTTTAATAGTTTTGTAGAAAGAAACTTTTTTCAGGATACTTTGATGAATATAAAATAAATAAAAAACACCTATAATAAATATACATTTTGTAATATTTTCATAAATGTCTATACTGTTTTTTTATCAATTTAATGTGCCTTTGCTAATATAAATTTATTCATTACTATACATTATTAATAAGAAATTATATGAGAATGATTTCTGAAGGATCATGACACTGGAGAATCGAGTAATGATGATAAATTCAGCTTTGATCACAGGAATAAATTACACTATTATATTTTACAACAGAAACTAGTTCATTTAAATTGTAATAATATTTCACCTATTTGTAAATTTAAAAAATTGCAGCCTTGGTTAGATTAGGAAATATACTTTCAAAAACATATAAAAACCTCAATGTTTTGTTAGTGTAAGTATTAATAAATGTATGAGATTATGCTTATAACGGAAAAAAAAGAAAAAAAATCTGCCAGTGGGGGCGCACGCACACACACGCATGCACGTGCACACACACACACCAGGCATTACATTATGACCACTAACAGGTGAAGTGAATAACACTGATTATTTCTTCATCACGGCTCCTGTTAGTGGGTGGGATATATTAGGCAGCAAGTGAACATTTTGTCCCCAAAGTTGATGTGTTAGAAGCAGGAAAAATGGGCAAGCGTAAGGATTTGAGCGAGTATGACAAGGGCAAAAAGGTGACGGCTAGACGACTGGGTCAGAACATCTCCAGAACTGCAGCTCTTGTGGGCTGTTCCCGGTCTGCAGTGGTCAGTATCTATCAAAAGTGCTCCAAGGAAGGAACAGTGGAGAACCGGCCACAGGGTCATGGGCGGCCAAGGCTCATTGATGCACGTGGGGAGCGAAGGCTGGCCCGTGTGGTCCGATCAAACAGATGAGCTACTGGAGCTCAAACTGCTCAAGAAGTTAACGCTGGTTCTGATAGAAAGGATGCCTAAATATATTTCGAAAAGGGACATTTACTCAAGAAGCCAAATGATACAAGAATTTATGTATTGTCAGAATATTGGGAACCCCTCCTAATGATTGAGTTCAGGTGTTAAATCGCTTCATGGCCACAGGTGTATAAATCAAGCACCAGTCATGCAGACGCTTCTACAAACATTAGTGAAAGAATGGGTCGCTCTCAGGAGCTCAGTGAACTCAAGCGTGGTACCGTGTTAGGTTGACTCCTGTGCAATAAGTCCATTCATGAAATTTCCTCACTATTCCACGCTAAACTGTTAGTGGGATTATAACAAAAAGAAAGCAATTGGGAACAGCAGCAACTCAGACATGAAATGATGGGGCACATAAAATCACAAAGCAGGGGTCAGCACATGCTGAGGGTCACAGTGTGCAGAAGTCGCCTACTTTCTGCAGAGTCAATAGCTCCAGACCTCCAAACTTCTGTGGCCTTCAGATGAGCTCAAGAACAGTGTGTAGAGAGCTTCATGGAATGGGTTTCCATGGCCGAGCAGCTCATCTAAGCCTTACATCACCAAGAGCAATGCAAAGCGTGGGATGCAGTGGAGTAAAGCAGCCGCCACTGGACTCTAGAGCAGTGAGACGTGTTCTCTTGAGTGACCAATCACGCTTCTCTGTCTGATAATCCCATGGACGAGTCTGGGTTTGGCGGTTACAAGGAAGGGGGTTATGATGTGGGGGTTGTTTTTTCAGGGGTTGGGGTTGACCCCTTAGTTCCAGTGAAAGGAACTCTTAATTCTTCATCATACCAAGACACTTTGGACAATTTCATGCTCCCAGCTTTGTGAGAACAGTTTGGGGACGGCCCCTTCCTGTCCCAACATGACAGCGCTCCAGTGCACAAAGCGTCGGTCCATAAAGACATGGATGAGTGAGTTTGGTGTGGAGGAACTTGACTGGCCTGCACAGAGTCCTGAGCTCAACCCGATAGAACAGCTTTGGGATGAATTAGAGCGGAGACTGAGAGCCAGGCCTTCTCGTCCAACATCAGTGTCTGACCTCACAAATGAGCTTCTAGAAGAATGGGCAAAAATCCCCATAAACACACTCCTAAACCTTGAGGAAAGCCTTCCCAGAAGAGCTGAAGCTGTTAGAGCTGCAAAGGGTGGGCCGACTCCATATTAAACCCTACGGATTAACAATGGGATGGCATTAAAGTTCATGTAAATGAAAAATGCAGGTGTCCCAAAACTTTTGGCAATATAGTGAATGTCCCTTTAGGGTCTTCTATGGAATCAAGATGGATTTCTTGTATCATTTTGCTTCTTAAGTTGACATATCTCTAAACATCTACGATAGATGTGTTGGAGAACAAGACTTTTAGGTTAAGAATATGATTTTAACCTCAAGACTCATCATCTGAGGTTTTGTATCCATTTGTTGTGCCTAAGTGGAGATTTCGTCAGTAGTCAGGACAGAAATCTCCTGTGAATCATTTAACTGGTACGAATGCATGTCAGTTATGTGTTAACCCCCATAATTACAGACAGATTAAAGCAGGTTTGTGTTTAGACTTGTCCTGGTCTTTGAACTGTCTAAACCGCCACCTTTGATCTAAAATATACAGTTTTGAGGAGTGGAGAAATTAATGATATAAATGCCAGCATGTGTCTGGATCAGTTACGTGCCAGGATGAAAAATAGATGCTATTACGTTTGCAATGATGAAGCATCATCAAAGAAATTCCCACTTCATCCAAATGATTTAAAAAAGGGTGTGATTTTCTAATCACTTTTTAGAAAGGCAAATCAATAAAATTAAGGCCTAAAACATTCAGCCCAAACTATTTTGACTCTGTTAACAAAACCACCTAGCAACATGCTCATCAATCATTCACTACTAGGCTTAAGAGATAAAACCAGTTTAGATGGTAAGGACCTCAAGCTGACCAGCTGATAGTCTCAGTCTCATGCCCACGGACCACTGAAAACATTTTAGGATTTTCAAAGTCATCATCTGATTGGTTGAATTGAACAGTCTGTCCGTAAGACTTTAACGGTTCGCCTGGAAACGAAGATGCCATGAAGCCAAACGCCCTCATGAAAGAAACCTGTAGTGTTTACAACTGTGACAATGAGCACGTATCAGGATCAATTAAACACTACATTTTCAAAAGTATGTGAAGTATGTAAAGTGCGCGTCATAGACTCTTTAAATGTTATATTTTCACGCTGCAAAACAAACTGTGATTGGTTTCTGTACAAGTCAGTCAGATGGCCTTTGGCCGGTCTTTGGCCAATGAACACTGGGATGTAATCCAGACCTTCTGCTGTCAAGTCTGAAGATTTTAGTACTAGCTGAAGACATTACTGTAGCTTTACCCATTAATAGAAACATTTCTTCCCGCGCTACAACCACAATGAAATTATCTTCACATAAGATAATGCCTTACAATGAACTCTGTTAGAGCTACATAATATGGCAATTTATCTGTTCAATGAAACACCTTACAGTCCTGTTTAGAAATAAAAATACCACCATCTCTGAGTCGCTTTTACAGTATTGTTCAAAATAATAGCAGTACAATGTGACTAACCAGAATAATCAAGGTTTTTCGTAAATTTTTTATTGCTACGTGGCAAACAAGTTACCAGTAGGTTCAGTAGATTCTCAGAAAACAAATGAGACCCAGCATTCATGATATGCACGCTCTTAAGGCTGTGCAATTGGGCAATTAGTTGAATTAGTTGAAAGGGGTGTGTTCAAAAAAATAGCAGTGTGGCATTCAATCACTGAGGTCATCAATTTTGTGAAGAAACAGGTGTGAATCAGGTGGCCCCTATTTAAGGATGAAGCCAACACTTGTTGAACATGCATTTGAAAGCTGAGGAAAATGGGTCGTTCAAGACATTGTTCAGAAGAACAGCGTACTTTGATTAAAAAGTTGATTAGAGAGGGGAAAACCTATAAAGAGGTGCAAAAAATGATAGGCTGTTTAGCTAAAATGATCTCCAATGCCTTAAAATGGAGAGCAAAACCAGAGAGACGTGGGAGAAAACGGAAGACAACCATCAAAATGGATAGAAGAATAACCAGAATGGCAAAGGCTCAGCCAATGATCACCTGATGATCAAAGACAGTCTGGAGTTACCTGTAAGTACTGTGACAGTTAGAAGACGTCTGTGTGAAGCTAATCTATTTTCAAGAATCCCCCGCAAAGTCCCTCTGTTAAAAAAAAGGCATGTGCAGAAGAGGTTACAATTTGCCAAAGAACACATCAACTGGCCTAAAGAGAAATGGAGGAACATTCTGTTTCTGAAGCAAAACCAAGAAATGTGAATGAATTGTGGAATGTTGTTAAAGAATCATGGAGTGGAATAACAGCTGAGAGGTGCCACAAGTTGGTTGACTCCATGCCACACAGATGTCAAGCAGTTTTAAAAAACTGTGGTCATACAACTAAATATTAGTTTAGTGATTCACAGGATTGCTAAATCCCAGAAAAAAAATTTTTTTGTACAAAATAGTATTGAGTTTGTACAGTCAAAGGTAGACACTGCTATTTTTTTGAACACACCCCTTTCAACTAATTGCCCAATTGCACAGCCTTAAGAGCGTGCATATCATGAATGCTGGGTCTCATTTGTTTTCTGAGAATCTACTGAACCTACTGGTTACTTGTTTGCCACGTAGCAATAAAAAATATACTAAAAACCTTGATTATTCTGGTTAGTCACATTGTACTGCTATTATTTTGAACAATACTGTACAACATTTCAAATCCCTCACTTCTCGCCATCTCTGAAAATGATTTTTGTTTTATTACGAGCTCGGTTGATTTTTTCGCCAGGAGACTCTCCTCTGTTCGCCATTTGTTTAAAATGGCTCCATATTAACCTCTCATATGTTATAACAATGAAACTCTGCCACACCAACACCAGACACACGTCAAAGTAGCAACTTTCTCAAATTACGGATATGACGAGATGCACGGGCTAATGACGCATGTACGCAATTTTCCACCGAAACCATCCCATCAGGTCTAAAATATAAACACTTATAATGCAACATGTTTTGGAAGGATTGATGATGCATTGACAATTATTGAAATTTTGTTCATTTTCAACACAAAACAATTCCAGTGTACCTTTAAATTTAGAAAGTCCTTTTGATGTCCCGGTAGCTCACCTGAAACAGGACCTGATGTTTCTTTCCAAACCTGTTGCACACACCGCAGGTCACGACCCTGGTTCAATTTGTTTATTCACTTCTCGTTATTGTTCGAGTTCAATGGACTGCTGTGGAGTGACATCAGAGTTCACTGTAACGAACATTGCATGAATATTTAAATGGCGTTTATTAGCCCGACAGCAACAGGCACAATGCTTGACTGGGAAAAAAAGAAAACACAATCATGGTGGACAAAAAAAAAAATCCATAATCCTTTCTAATACCCACAGTCATTGTCTTTTACAATGGTAAAAGACTGAATATGGCGAGAACAATGGTGTCATATCTTCAGACAGTGATGGCAGAGGTCAAGTGGATATGGTTACCGTCTGTCCTCTGGGACAGGAAATGAGATCTGTCATAGACCGGATGACTTTCAAAAATGCAGTCTAGATAAAAGGCCATGGACAGCATGAGCTCGAGGAAATTATACGGCCTTGATAAAGTACCATTTATTACGTTCATCCCCTGAATGTGCATTTGTGGGTACATTGACATACAAGTCATATTTTGCAGAACCTTTTGTGTTGGAATATAACTTTTTCTATTAATGCATAAAGCAGATTTTCAGAAACTCATGCCAAAAACACTTCAACTTTAATACATAGATCTTTTGAAATGTTTTTTTTTTTTGTATAATTCAATCAAATAGGATTAAAAATAAACTAACATTCTTACTCATGATCTCCCTCCAAAATGATGTCACTTCCTGGATGTCATTGAGGAAATGGCTTTTGTTCATTTTTACAAAATATTAACAGGATTGGAAGTGACTTTGAGGACAAAGAAATTACCTATAAATTGATCATTAATAAAGATAAAAGAAAGAAAAAAGTGAATATCAATATTATTATTTTTTTCTTTTTTGAAACATAGCTAAAATATATTATCCAGTATGGTATACATTTATAATGAGAACATGAAAACATTTATTGAATTGTAGGATTTTATGTATGAACTAGCATTTTTTCCCCTACATTTAAAAACATTTATCCATACTAATACATTTAGAATATACACAAGTGGCTGATATAACGTATATAATATATAACTATATAATATAACTACACACTTTTTGATGTCAAGAAGTATGCATTTAAGTTTTGCGGCTTCAACCATTTCATTGGAAGCGGAAACTAAGATGTGGTATGTGTGAAGTTTTGCCTAAACTATTGCAGATGCAAATAATGAACTGCATCCTTTGACATTTGACCATCGCTGCTGATGTCATGAGCGCGGCTTTCCAAAAAGGAGCCCTGAGCAATGCAAAATACTGATACCAATGTCTTTCAACTTATTATATGGTGGTAGTGGCCTTAGAAAGTGTTTGTACACTTAAGCATTAATATGGCACAATGTGATGTAAACTGCAACATATCAAAGCAAATTTCATTTCATTTTTAAGTAATTATAAGCAAACAAGTTAATTGCCACATTAAAGGGATAGTGTACCTAAAAATGACATTTCTGTCATTTCCTCACCCTCAAGTTTTTTCAAATTGTATGAATTTCTGCTGTAGGAGGATATTTTTTACATTTTGGGGTGAACTATCCCTTTAAGCTAAAACAATACATGTAAGCTCTGTATCTAAGCTCCAAGGGCAACACTGCTCCAAAAGACAAGTTGCGTGAACATGCTTTCATTAACACCTCAATTTGTCCAACTTTTATCTCGATATTAATGAATGTGAGCCTGAGCTCTTCCTTCAAGCGCCACTCTTAACCACAGATGCCACTTTGACTAAACTCTTCATATTGAACAAAGTAAATTAACAAATGGTCTCTCATTTTCATCACAAAAACAAAAAATCTAGTCCCATGCAAAGCATGCTGGGATTTCCTAATCAGCAAGAGGTTCAAAAGGACGGATTTTACTGTAATACCACAAAACCACCACATTTGGTTCCCAATCAGTTCTTAATATACATTTTTTCATAGTGTGAAGAACATTTTAATAATTTAAAAACTTTTTCAATGATAAAGAAGGTTCCAAGAATGTTAAATGGTCTTCATGGAACTATAGATAGAACCTTTATTTTGAATTAAAAGTGTTGGAATCTTCCCATTGCACGAACGGTTCTTTAGATTTTCTTTTTAAGAACTGTTCACTGAAATGGGGAACCAAAAATGCTTCTTCTATGGAATCTTTTTTAAAGCTTAATTTTAAAGACCCGTATTACTGTGTGATTTTAGGGAACTAAGTTTTTGGTGCGGATGCATATAATATATAAAATCTTACTGATTTGTTCCTATCATTTAGACTTTCAAAAATGACATGCATAGTAATTCAACCTCACAAGTAGGGATTTTTTTTTGCACACAGAAAAATCTGTAAAATTCTTCCCCCGCAGCATATACATCTTAAATAAACAGTTTACATCATGGAAATTATTCTTTAGGGTCATTTTCTGTGGTGGCTCATCAAACAGGAAGGGCTTACGCCCAGCCAATAATTACCAGCTAAAAGTACTTCCTCGGAAAAGACATCAGCGGTGTTTGATATTTCCTTTTACAGGCAGCCGCGGGTGAGGCTCACAGCTCTGTTCCCGTCTCGTAGGCTGGTGGAGCGAGGCCTACACAAACAGATCTTATCGCCACCAGCGCACACTCTTTGATCAGGATGTTGCGGCCGCTATGGAACACATTTATACTAACCAGCGAGTTTCAGCCATTTTATTGGTCTGGATCTTAAGAGTCGTCTCTACGACCCAGACTTCTCTTCTGAAGGAAGTGTTATAGAATGGTTGCGGTTACTCCAGCCACAATAAAGAAACTCAGCAAATATTTGGAATTAGCTAAATGTGACACACGTAAGGTTTGCTCCCCTAAAGCACAATATAGAGAACAATAGAATGATCAAACGATATCAGATTTAAAACTTGATTTTGACTGATTTTGGTACAATCTTCAGAGCCAAGCACAACTTAGAGTCCTTCATATATATATATATATATATATATATATATATATATATATATATATATATATATATATGCGAGCGAGAGCGAGAGACAATGAGAGAGTTAGCAACACCGTTTGATTCCTATGCATGAACTGATTTAAAAAATGCATACATTTAATGCAATGTAAGGGGTTTTGGATAAAAGCATCTGTATAAATGTAAATCGTAATATTTACTGTAATTTACTGTAGCACCCCTTGTGGCAGTGCAGAGATTGCAACATGTACTTGCATTGTATAATAAATTGCACTCTTCAGGCATTTTTCAGAAACCAATAACACAATATAGCTGCAAGCAGCAATTATGGGTTCCAAGCACAAAGAACATGAAAAATCATGATTATCCAATAGGTGGCACTGTGATGAAAATGTTGTGGTCAGAGTAAACTGACAATGATACATGCAAAGTTTGGTGTCAATATGTTAAGGTATTGCAGAGATACAGCCTCATTCAGTATCTGTATGTTACTGCAGTATACAGATATGAAGATGAGCTGACTCGAATTTGGTGAAAATTGGAACAAACAGTCTAGAAGGAGTTTGAAAAAGTATGATTTTAAAGAAAATCTAAATAGCGGACAGACAGTTTTGGCTAACTGTGGCAAAATTGGTATCTATGTTATTGGCATGACCAGGGCTGGACTGGGGCTAAAATTTGACCCTGGCAAACCCAGCCCAGCCGGCCCATGAGTTCCCCCGTGAATGTTTTTTTCTGGGGTTAGGCCCTTAAATTGGAGTAAATAAATAAAACTAGGACAGGTATAAATAATGATGGATATTATTGAATACTTAATATTGCACTTTTGTCACACAGAAACGCACTTGCATATAAAGAACTGATTTTAAACTTGGAAGCTAGTGAATTTACTGCTTTCAAATGCTGCCATCATTTACTCACTCTCATGTCATTCTAAACCTGTATGACTTTCTCTCTTCCATGAAATACAAAAGAAGATATATTGAAAAATGCTGGCTACCAAACCATTTTGGTTCGGCTACCATTGAATATTGTATGAACAAAAAACAGACTCAAATGATTTTCTTTTATGTTACACAGAATTTTTTAAAATAATTTTTAGGTTTGAAATGACATTAGGGTGAGTAAACAAATTAGGTTGAACTACCCCTTTAAAAACAAAAAAATTCAAGCGCTAACACCTAATTTATGTCAGATTATCTTTCATGAGGTTCTCGTTGAAATAACATTTAGTTAATTTTCATTAGATCTATTAAAAACAGCTTTAAAGCTGTTTCGTTTAATTATCCTTTAATTACCCTAATGCAATTTTAACTGAGTTTAACTGAAGGACAGTTTCCTTTAACTGTATGATAGTCACAGGTAAAACCATGCTACTCATTACCATGGGTATATGGTTTCTAAAATAAATAAATAATAATAAACTACTGAATTGATAAAAAAAAAATATATATAGCAACTTTTTAATAAATACATTTCTTCCAAAACAAAGAGAGAGAGAGGGGGGCCAAAACCTTCGGTGCTTGGCCCCTAATAAAGTCAAGATTGTATAGCATGAATGCACTTGTATATAATTCTTAAGATGTTCTTTACACAAGGCAAAAACAGCCTGCTTTCTTTTCCAATGATCATTTTCCACTTGCTGGAAAACTAAAATATGCCTTTATTTTGGTGCCAGAGATTCAACAGGGCTTTTTTGTCATGCTCACGCCAGCCATGTACAAGTTTAAAGATGAGCAGAAGTGATAACAGAGAGAAGGTGCAAAAGTTGAATTCAGGTGGGAAAATAAAAAAATGTATAATAATAAGCCTATATAATAATCATTTCGCCAGCACAATGGCTGTACGTTCACCCGTCATGTAGCCCAGCTGGCCAAGGATTTTTTCCCTCTATGAAACATGGCATCTCATAATCCCGTTTCGCTCATGGAGAGCAGTAAATTAAACTGTGGGATCAAGATGGGCGTTCATTCATTCAGCTTGTGTGGTAGACGCTCTCCCTCTATAACTTTCTTTTTATTGCCCATGGTGAACGGTGGAGTGTGACTGGCAGGTGTGATAAGTCAGCGTACCAGGGGCATGTGAAACAGAGTATATAGTGCACTAACAGGAAAGCAGCCAGCTGACAGCTTGACAATAGCGTCCAGCCCTGGAGGACACCAGACCTGCGCTGAGCCCAGACAATAGGAGCCAAAACCTCTCCCTTCAACTGGTGACAAGATACCGTAATGGGAAGGTAATCATCGAAGAAAAGCGCCATCAAATATTCAAAAGCTGCCGCGGCATGGGGTTGATTAAATATCGACTCCTCTGTTCCGCTGTCATGCTCGGCTTTGACTTCTCGCGCAGGTCCCGCGGTCTCAGCCTGTTGTCAAGCTCGAAGGCATGCAAGACTTTCCCACCTCCCGGTTTGGCCCCTCGAAACTGTACTCGTCGAGAACCCGTTTTTAATGGACTTATCTAGTGCCACAAAACAGCCTTCTTTCATGGTGGCTCGCTGCCTCTGAGAATGAATGTGGGGTTTTGGGTTTCATGTCTGAACAGCATCATAAATGCAGTAAGATTCATATGCAGAGATTATTAACGTGCACACATTAGCCGGGTTTCCATTTCAGATTTGAGCAAAACTTTTGTGATATTTTTCAAACATCTGACCCAGGATCTGTGTAACCCAAAAACTAACCAAACACTGGGTTGTTACGTCTGACCCAGGGTCTGTGTGACACAAAAATGCAGTGTTTGGGTATTTTTGGGTTGCAAAGATTCGGGTTAGACGTAACAACCCAGTGTGTGGGTAGTTTTTGTGTTACACAGATTCTGGGTCAGACGCAACAACCCAGTGTTTGGGTAGTTTTTGTGTTATTCAGATCCTGGGTCAGAATTAACAACCCAGTGTTTGGGTAGTTTTTGTGTTACACAGATCCTGGGTCAGACGTAACAACCCAGTGTTTGGGTAGTTTTTGTGTTACTCAGATCCTGGGTCAGACGTAACAACCCAGTGTTTGGGTAGTTTTTGTGTTACACAGATCCTGGGTCAGACGTAACAACCCAGTGTTTGGGTAGTTTTTGTGTTACACAGATTCTGGGTCAGACGCAACAACCCAGTGTTTGGGTAGTTTTTGTGTTATTCAGATCCTGGGTCAGAATTAACAACCCAGTGTTTGGGTAGTTTTTGTGTTACACAGATCCTGGGTCAGACGTAACAACCCAGTGTTTGGGTAGTTTTTGTGTTACTCAGATCCTGGGTCAGACGTAACAACCCAGTGTTTGGGTAGTTTTTGTGTTACACAGATCCCGGATCAGATGCAACAACCCAGTGTTTGGGTAGTTTTTGTGTTACACAGATCCCGGGTCAGACGTAACAACCCAGTGTTTGGGTAGTTTTTGTGTTACTCAGATCCTGGGTCAGACGTAACAACCCAGTGTTTGGGTAGTTTTTGTGTTACTCAGATCCTGGGTCAGACGTAACAACCCAGTGTTTGGGTAGTTTTTGTGTTACACAGATCCTGGGTCAGATGGAACAACCCAGTGTTTGGGTAGTTTTTGTGTTACACAGATCCTGGGTCAGACGTAACAACCCAGTGTTTGGGTAGTTTTTGTGTTTTTCAGATCCTGGGACAGACGTAACAACCCAGTGTGTCGGTAGTTTTTGTGTTAATCTGATCCTGGGTCAGACGTAACAACCCAGTGTTTTGGGTAGTTTTTGTGTTACACAGATCCTGGGTCAGACGTAACAACCCAGTGTTTCGGGTAGTTTTTGTGTTACACAGATCCTGGGTCAGACGTAACAACCCAGTGTTTCGGGTAGTTTTTGTGTTACACAGATCCTGGGTCAGACGTAACAACCTAGTGTTTGGGTAGTTTCTGTGTAACACTGATCCCGGGTCAAATGTAACAACCCAGTGTTTGGGTAGTTTTTGTGTTACACAGATCCTGGGTCAGACGTAACACCCCAGTGTTTGGGTAGTTTTTGTGTTACACAGATCCTGGGTCAGACGCAACAACCCAGTGTTTGGGTAGTTTTTGTGTTACACAGATCCTGGGTCAGACGTAACAACCCAGTGTTTGGGTAGTTTTTGTGTTACACACATCCTGGGTCAGACGTAACAACCCAGTGTTTGGGTAGTTTTTGTGTTACACACATCCTGGGTCAGACGTAACAACCCAGTGTTTGGGTAGTTTTTGTGTTACTCAGATCCTGGGTCAGACGTAACAACCCAGTGTTTGGGTAGTTTTTGTGTTACACAGATCCTGGGTCAGATGTAACAACCCAGTGTTTGGGTAGTTTTTGTGTTACTCAGATCCTGGGTCAGACGTAACAACCCAGTGTTTGGGTAGTTTTTGTGTTACACAGATCCCGGATCAGATGCAACAACCCAGTGTTTGGGTAGTTTTTGTGTTACACAGATCCCGGGTCAGACGTAACAACCCAGTGTTTGGGTAGTTTTTGTGTTACTCAGATCCTGGGTCAGACGTAACAACCCAGTGTTTGGGTAGTTTTTGTGTTACACAGATCCTGGGTCAGACGGAACAACCCAGTGTTTGGGTAGTTTTTGTGTTACACAGATCCTGGGTCAGACGTAACAACCCAGTGTTTGGGTAGTTTTTGTGTTTTTCAGATCCTGGGACAGACGTAACAACCCAGTGTGTCGGTAGTTTTTGTGTTAATCTGATCCTGGGTCAGACGTAACAACCCAGTGTTTTGGGTAGTTTTTGTGTTACACAGATCCTGGGTCAGACGTAACAACCCAGTGTTTCGGGTAGTTTTTGTGTTACACAGATCCTGGGTCAGACGTAACAACCCAGTGTTTCGGGTAGTTTTTGTGTTACACAGATCCTGGGTCAGACGTAACAACCTAGTGTTTGGGTAGTTTCTGTGTAACACTGATCCCGGGTCAAATGTAACAACCCAGTGTTTGGGTAGTTTTTGTGTTACACAGATCCTGGGTCAGACGTAACAACCCAGTGTGTGGGCAGTTTTTGTGTTACTCAGATCCTGGGTCAGACGTAACAACCGAGTGTTTCGGGTAGTTTTTGTGTTACACAGATCCTGGGTCAGACGTAGCAACCCAGTGTTTGGGTAGTTTTTGTGTTTCTTGTTTCTCAGATCCTGGGTCAGACGTAACAACCCAGTGTGTGGGTAGTTTTTGTGTTACACAGATCCTGGGTCAGACGTAACAACCCAGTGTTTCGGGTAGTTTTTGTGTTACACAGATCCCAAGTCAGATGTAACAACACAGTGTTTGGGTAGTTTTTGTGTTACACAGATCCTGGGTCAGACATAACCCAGTGTTTGGGTAGTTTTTGTGTTACCCAGATCCTGGGTCAGACGTAACAACCCAGTGTTTTGGGTAGTTTTTGTGTTACACAGACCCTGGGTCAGACGTAACAACCCAGTGTTTGGGTAGTTTTTTTGTTACTCAGATCCTTGGTCAGTCGTAACAACCCAGTGTGTGGGTAGTTTTTGTGTTACTCAGATCCTGAGTCCGAAATAACAACCCAGTGTTTGGGTAGTTTTTGTGTTTCTTGTTTACACAGATCCTGGGTCAGACGTAACAACCCAGTGTGTGGGTAGTTTTTGTGTTACACAGATCCTGGGTCAGACGTAACAACCCAGTGTTTCGGGTAGTTTTTGTGTTACACAGATCCCGGGTCAGATGTAACAACCCAGTGTTTGGGTAGTTTTTGTGTTACACAGACCCTGGGTCAGACGTAACAACCCAGTGTTTGGGTAGTTTTTTTGTTACTCAGATCCTTGGTCAGTCGTAACAACCCAGTGTGTGGGTAGTTTTTGTGTTACTCAGATCCTGAGTCCGAAATAACAACCCAGTGTTTGGGTAGTTTTTGTGTTACACAGATCCCGGATCAGATGTAACAACCCAGTGTTTGGGTAGTTTTTGTGTCACCCAGATCCTGAGTCAGAAATAACAACCCAGTGTTTTGGGTAGTTTTTGTGTTACACAGATCCCGGGTCAGATGTAACAACCCAGTGTTTGGGTAGTTTTTGTGTCACCCAGATCCTAAGTCAGAAATAACAACCCAGTGTTTTGGGTAGTTTTTGTGTTACACAGATCCCGGGTCAGATGTAACAACCCAGTGTTTGGGTAGTTTTTGTGTTACACAGATCCCGGATCAGATGTAACAACCCAGTGTTTTGGGTAGTTTTTGTGTTACACAGATCCCGGGTCAGATGTAACAACCCAGTGTTTGGGTAGTTTTTGTGTTACACAGATCCCGGATCAGATGTAACAACCCAGTGTTTGGGTAGTTTTTGTGTCACCCAGATCCTGAGTCAGAAATAACAACCCAGTGTTTTGGGTAGTTTTTGTGTTACACAGATCCCGGGTCAGATGTAACAACCCAGTGTTTGGGTAGTTTTTGTGTCACCCAGATCCTGAGTCAGAAATAACAACCCAGTGGTTGGGTAGTTTTTGTGTTACACAGATCCCGGATCAGATGTAACAACCCAGTGTTTGGGTAGTTTTTGTGTCACCCAGATCCTGAGTCAGAAATAACAACCCAGTGTTTTGGGTAGTTTTTGTGTTACACAGATCCCGGGTCAGATGTAACAACCCAGTGGTTGGGTAGTTTTTGTGTTACAAGGATCCCGGATCAGATGTAACAACCCAGTGTTTGGGTAGTTTTTGTGTCACCCAGATCCTGAGTCAGAAATAACAACCCAGTGTTTTGGGTAGTTTTTGTGTTACACAGATCCCGGGTCAGATGTAACAACCCAGTGTTTGGGTAGTTTTTGTGTGCCAAGGGAACGTCTGCCAATTCCACCAATTGGTTGAAACGTATAATTTAATTAATTAAAATTACTTTTTTTGTTTTGTTGAAATGTTCAAATTCCAATGTTATGCACTGAGTCAGTTTTTTAGAATACAAAAAAACTGTGGGATTTTAACATGTCTGTTTTTAAATGTTAAAAAGTAATTTTAATTCATACAAATTACATGTTTCCCTTGGGCATCAAGAGCCACGGCAGCGTGTCAAAGCGTTGTCGAGTATAAATCTATAAATCGAGTATAAATCTTAGGCCAATCTATAGAACAACGGCAAGAAAAACTAACTTTACCGCACTCCGAGAGCCCCTCGTGGTCGGGAGCATTTCCGTCGTGCTGTGGTGATTTCATTGTGCTGTGGTTTAATTTAGTACGGCTGCACTACTGGGCCACCGTAAATCCAGGATCTGTGTAACACAAAAACTACCCAAACACTGGGTTGTCATGTCTGACCCAGGATCAGGGTTAAACAAATAGTACCCAAACATATTGAAAAAATAACCAAAAAGGCTCAATTCAGGATTTAGATAAAACTATTTTTTAGAGTGAAAAGTTCTATTTATAGAGGGGTTTTCTTTTTTTCCTTTTCTTTTTTTAAAAAGCGTTGAGTATTGTAGATAATCATAATCATAAATCTGCTTTGTGTGAATGCAGTGGCCAATCAGAGGTGATAGTCTGTAAGTTAGTCAGAACCCCGTAAACATCCCAGAAAATGCTCAAGGTTTGGTTTTGTTTAACGCGGGCTGCACACTCCCCAACCATTTATTTATAACCAAAGAACAAGACAAAAATGGGACAAAAAACCAAAATTGGTACGAAGACCAGCAAAAATAACTAAAAATATCAAAGTCTTGATTGAAATGTAAACTACTTTTAAAGATTTTATTAACTTCCCAATTTTTTCCAGGTCTGGTAAGCACAATTTTTAAAGTCCCCGATATTTACCCCGAGATTAGATTTTCTTAGTTTCTAAGAAAAATAGACAGACAAAAAGGTTTTTTTTAGGGAAAAGGGGTATTTTCAGTATGAACAGCACCATAAAACATGTAAAACTTGTAGTTCATCTATTTTTCTGCACAGTAACAAACGTTTCAATATAAGCTTTTGGTTACTAACTATACAAATCTCCAAGTAATATGTTAAACTAAATATTTTTTGACCACAACTCAATCGTCCACAACTCTGTCAAAGTCAAGCACGCTTTATACAGTGAGCGGTGCTATAGACGGCCCACAATCCCTTATATCCTTGATTAAATCCAACATTTTTGGCTGCAAAAAAACCCAAAAAACCCCACAATGCAGGTGCCCGCCATGCTTTATTAAGCTCAAATAGCTTCCAGACCTGTGGACAATTTGTTATCTGAAAATAGTACGTTCTGTAGTTATATCACAAATGTGTTACAGGTTGAAAAAACATCAAAAAGGTTCAAGCTCCAGTTCATTCAGAATGACGCATTTATGATCAGTTAAGATAAGTTTTTACATGTGTAGCATGGTTTTTTTCCTTACCTGCAAACTTCATTGCCAAAATGAACTACAAATTATGAAACTTTGAAGATTACTTCAGGGTTCCCACACTTTTTTTAACCAATGCATTTGCACAACTTTTCTTCTTGCTGTGATTATATTGGGCAAGGATTAAAAAACAACAATATTTAGCCACTTAAATATTTTATGAGCATAACTATCAGTATGTGTATTCTTCATAGAGACGTTAATTAATTCTACTCAAGTACACAAACACTAAGGCCAGAGAAGTGATGAGAAAGTATGAGAAAACGTATTAATGTTGATATCCACTATACCGCCCCTTGTGGCAACAACTAGAAGTATGCATATGGAAAATTTGTTTAGACTTCAAGCTAGTATACTTAAGTAAAAGTGTATTTGTAATTATACCTTATGTAGTAAGTATAATATCAATGCACTAGTAGTATACTAGTCCTGTTTCAATACTTGGGTTAAAATTGGCCCACTTTTTAGTGTATAAAAGTATATTTTAAGTGTACCAGTAGTAAACTTTGAGTACACAACTAGTTTACAACCATGTTATTCATTTGTACTGTAATTACATCACAAGTGAACTTATAGGTATGCTGACAGTAGTTAAATACTTGTTGCTAATTTTTTAAGATATGAAAGTACACTTTGAAGTATATTCTCAGTAAACTACCAGTTTAGTCGTTTTATACTGCAAGTATACGAACTTAACTTGATTATAGTTTACTATTTATATATTATTATATATATTTTATACATTAAATAAACTTTTAAATTAGATTTGAAGTTAATTCTTATGTACACAAGTGAACTACACAAACATTCACATACTCAGAATTAGGAACATATCCGTTTTCATTATAAAGCCATATTTTCACACAATGTAAGTTTATAAATGTAAAACTAAGATTTTTTTTAGGCTATTCAACCGAGAGAGAGAGAGAGAGAGAGAGAGAGAGAGAGAGAGAGAGAGAGAGAGAGAGAGAGAGAGAGAGAGAGTGTGCGTGTATGTGTGCGTGCGTGTGTGTGTGGATGGGTGTGCGTGTGTGTGTGTGTGTGTGTGTGCGCGTGTGCGGATGGGTGTGTGTTCACTTCACTTCACTTTCACTTTCAACAAGCCAAATATACTTAGAATAATTAAAGGAGCGGTGAAATGCTGTTTCATGCATACTGAGCTTTTACAGTTTCTCACAAGTTTCGGAGAGTTTTTTTCGAGTATGGCTCGGCTTGACGTTAATAGAGCGGAAGGTCCTTGTATGGGTCGTACGGGCTCTTCTCCCGGTAGGGTGCGCGCGCGTGACTAGAGCGAGAGAGGAAATGCACGCCGTAAACAGTCTCTCAGGTGCAGATCCAGTCGATCCAGGCGCCGCGCTCCACTTTATTCCTATGGGTGACGTCGAGCGACTTCAACGCATCCGCACAGCATTCCGGGAAGGCAGCGCTGCATTTGAACCGATTTGAACGCAGAAATGACGGGAAGCTTCACAACATCGCTTCAGTCGCGTCGCAAAGTGGATCTCCACCGTTCACTGCTGTCAGGACTTTACCAAATCATACCAAAGAAGTGTGTTTTTGACGGAGCGGTCCCAGCGATAAAGGCTCGGTCCTGCGTGAGTAAACATCAGTAAAGGACACGATCGCGTGCTTCGTCATTCAAATGCGCTAACGTTACTCCATTGTGGTTCTATGTATAACGTTACACTAGTCTGACGTGCAAAACCGTTTTGCTTGCTACTGCTAAGGGTTTAGTCGCAAACAATAGTCCATAAACCGAATCATGTCCTCATAAACTGCGAGTAAACACACACAAATGTTGACAGGGCACTAAATACAGTCCATACCACAGGGACGGACGTCCTGCTGCTGCTCTTTCTTCTGTTCAGTTTATTTCAGCCTCCAGATGATTCTTGATCATATATCTATAGCTCGATAGCCATGAGTTTCTCCACGCTTGAGGACGTCACCGCTTTGCGATCGTCATTCTTTAGCTTCGCCCACACGATACGCCTCCAGGCACTCAGTTTTTTCCGGAAAGACTCGGTACAGCCCATATTTCTTTTATAAATATAATAAAACTAAAGACTTTTCGGAGATATGAAGGATGCAATACTACTCTATAGGTACTCAAGATTGACATGAGATTGACTGAAACTGAGTGTTTCACCCCCCCTTTAAAGGTGCACTATGCACCTTTCATCCACTGGAGGGCGCCTATTCAAAACAAATCGTAGTTTGATGACGCAAAGTGTGAGCGCAGCATCTTGGGAGATGTGGTCTTCTCATCACAGCCGGTGGAAAATAGGACTCGGGCAGAAATCACGTTCATGCATGCAGTTATTAACGTTACTGTAGTATAAAGCAGATCAGGGCCGAGTGTTGTGGAACTGAGCACAGCTGCTGGAGCGATTGCTAAACAAATACCCACCTCGCGAATACCGGGACTTTAATTATGACGGGACGGGACACATTCGCCGGGCGCCTGCACAGATCCGCTCTTCCGGTTATGATTATGAGATAAATGTATCTAATATGATAAACAGAGCTACATTAAGTGTGTTCAAAACGATGTTATGACTTTACTCCGTGCGTTCACTTGTTCACACTGCTAAGAGTAAAGCGCTCCTGCCAAATAAAAGCCGAAACCGGGGGTAGCGCAGAGATGACGCAATTGACAGGCGACTCCCTCAAATGCAATGTTGAAACGTCCCTGTCCTTAGTTAAAATAGCAATTTTCTCACAATTTACAAATAGTTGGAAACTTCTGGGATATTGTAGGTACTCAACTGAACAAAATATATAACACCGGCCTAGTGGTTTTTGGATATTTTACTGCAAAAATACTACATAGTGCACCTTTAATGAATAATTTTAAGTATATTTAGATCAAAAGATTGAGTACAAATATAAGCCAAATATACAGAGGCTGCATCCAAAATCATACACTTCCCTACTATATAGTAGGTGAAAAACTGCATGTGACAAAAGTAGCTAGGTCTGAATTCACAGTACTCATAAAAGAGTAGGCAAAAAATCCCAGAATGACCTCCAACTTCCGGTGAGATTCTGAAGTGTGCATATGATGACACTTTACTATCCCATGAGGCCACGGGAGAGGATTTATGAATGATAGTGAAGTTACATAACTAACGCTGGTACATTCATACAACACATTCATACTATATTGAACATACTTTTGAAGTAATAACTTATTCAAACTAAGAACCTACTCAAGAGAGTATGGGCTTTCAGATGCAGCCTTAGACTTATCTGTCTATATAAGTCAAGTAAAGCCTACTCAGGTGCAATTCTAAGTACATTTCTGAAAAGTACATAAAAAGTAGACTGAAAGTATAATTAGATTTTTTTAGTTTATTATAGTTTATTAGTATAATTATTAAACTATATTAAATAAACTAATATTTAAAGCCCCACTTGGCTACTTTTGCTCTCGGGGTCCCCCTACAGTTTGGAAAAAATAATGTCCTCAACTACTGTCGTAAGCTCTGTCCTCCTACAACAGGGGATGCCATCGTGCGTGCATTTGTTGACATGACAGCCCTGATAGCCCTGAACTAGTGATGCGCGGGTCGTCTCATAACCCGCGGACCCCGTATGTCTATTTAATGGTCGCGGGTGCGCGGCGGGCTGTAAAAATATATACAATGGTGCGGTGCGGGCCAAATAACTTCATAAAAGCGTCCCACGGGTCGGTGCAGCACTAACAGTTCCCCTGAAAACTGCAAGAGGAGTTCTTCTGGCGTCGCGTGTGAAATGTCTTCATCCCAGGTAACGTTACAGTCAGTGGCATATGTTTCAGCATGTCATATGAATATAATTTCATGGGTTTTATTTTTTTCAAACGCCAAATAATCACGATGCTCACGTTTACAAGCCAGCGTCATTATAGTAGTCTATTGGTTACCGTTTTACAGAATGTATATGATACTTCAGTTCAATGTTTGAGTGACAGCTCACCGTAACAAGCATGACAGCATCGGTCGGGCACGCCTCCTTCAGCTCACGCCGACGAGCAAACCCTGGTCAATTTTGATCCTCGTCCTGCCTTTAATCCCATCATTTTTTCATTTCCTCTTATTGCTTTCCTCCAACAAAACCTTTTCTTTCTTATTTGTCTCTGCTGCTTCGGACATGACTATATTATCCGACGAACAAAGTTGGGCTCGCACGTCCGAATGTAAGGAAGCGTGTGTGTTGTGGAAGTGACGTATATGCCGTAAAGCAGTCGAATTTTGTAGTTCTTTTCTTTTTCTCGGGTTACTACCCGAAACCCGAAGTTTAAAAGTACGATTAAAAACGATACAGACCCCATCAGGCTATGGCAGACGTGTCATTCAACCTATTGTAAGTCGATGTATCATCACAAGAGTCTTAAAAAATATATTATGAAGGTTGAAAAGTTACCTAGTGCTGTTTTAATAAACTAATATTTATTTTCTGTAAGGGAGGTCACACGATTATGACAACATGGTGTATGTAGTACGTCCGGATTACATTCATACTATATAGTCTGTACTTTTTAAGTGCGGCACAAAGTACTAATTCAAATAAATACCAACTCTACTGATTTCAGATGCAGCCCAAAATCTGAAAAAGAAAACTGACCATAGAAGAAGACTAATGCTAATATCCACCCTAGCGCCTCTTGTGGCAACACTGAAAATGCAATGTGTCATAAAAAAAAAAAAGGCATTTTATTTTTCAACTGCACATGGCATTCGGACCAAAATATATATGTTAAATCATAGCTACGAATTTATAATTAGTTCCCACAGTGTATTAATTTGTTCTTGTGTTAGTAAATAGTGGACATGTTGAACTAATTCGTTAAAATGGTTTGATTTAACTAAAACACTTGGCCACGATTCAGTAAAATGAGGGAGCGAATTATGATATTGAGCACGTTATTCAGTAAAATGAGGGAGCGAATTATGATATTGTGCACGTGATTCAGTAAAATGAGGGAGCGAATTATGATATTGTGCACGTGATTCAGTAAAATGAGGGAGCGAATTATGATATTGTGCACGTTATTCAGTAAAATGAGGGAGCGAATTATGATATTGAGCACGTGATTCAGTAAAATGAGGGAGCGAATTATGATATTGTGCACGTGATTCAGTAAAATGAGGGAGCAATTTTTTTTTTTTAAAGTCATGGGAGCGAATTGTTAACTCATGGCCACAATATACATTTTGTTCCATAAAAAAAGAACAATACATCCCTGATTAAATATTTTAGAGATGAGCATAAGTGAAAAATGAACATTTTTCATCAAAAAGGTAAGATTTTAGTAACTTCTGCAAGTTTTCCCAGACCTGATATTTCCAGGTTTTGTTGGCTGTTTCTCATGCAAATGCA
>NC_090181.1:4889116-4891616 GCF_024679245.1 Pseudorasbora parva
GCGGATGGGTGTGTGTTCACTTCACTTCACTTTCACTTTCAACAAGCCAAATATACTTAGAATAATTAAAGGAGCGGTGAAATGCTGTTTCATGCATAATGAGCTTTTTACACTGTTAAAGACATCCTAAACATAGACAAAGTTTCAAAAACTAATGTTGGACGTTTGATGGAGTATTTCTGTGTCAATAATACTCCTTCAGTTTCTCACAAGTTTCGGAGAGTTTTTTTCGAGTATGGCTCGGCTTGACGTTAATAGAGCGGAAGGTCCTTGTAAGGGCCGTACGGGCTCTTCTCCCGGTAGGGTGCGCGCGAGACTAGAGCGAGAGAGGAAATGCACGCCGTAAACACTCTCTCAGGTGCAGATCCAGTCGATCCAGGCGCCGCACTCCACTTTATTCCTATGGGTGACGTCGAGCGACTTCAACGCATCCGCACAGCATTCCGGGAAGGCAGCGCTGCATTTGAACCGATTTGAACGCAGAAATGACGGGAAGCTTCACAACATCGCTTCAGTCGCGTCGCAAAGTGGATCTCCACCGTTCACTGCTGTCAGGACTTTACCAAATCATACCAAAGAAGTGTGTTTTTGACGGAGCGGTCCCAGCGATAAAGGCTCGGTCCTGCGTGAGTAAACATCAGTAAAGGACACGATCGCGTGCTTCGTCATTCAAATGCGCTAACGTTACTCCATTGTGGTTCTATGTATAAACGTTACACTAGTCTGACGTGCAAAACCGTTTTGCTTGCTACTGCTAAGGGTTTAGTCGCATACAATAGTCCATAAACCGAATCATGTCCTCATAAACTGCTAGTAAAGACACACAAATGTTGACAGGGCACTAAATACAGTCCATACCACAGGGACGGACGTCCTGCTGTTGCTCTTTCTTCTGTTCAGTTTATTTCAGCCTCCAGATGATTCTTGATCATATATCTATAGCTCGATAGCCATGAGTTTCTCCACGCTTGAGGACGTCACCGCTTTGCGATCGTCATTCTTTAGCTTCGCCCACACGATACGCCTCCAGGCACTCAGTTTTTTCCGGAAAGACTCGGTACAGCCCATATTTCTTTTATAAATATAATAAAACTAAAGACTTTTCGGAGATATGAAGGATGCAATACTACTCTATAGGTACTCAAGATTGACATGAGATTGACTGAAACTGAGTGTTTCACCCCCCCTTTAAAGGTGCACTATGCACCTTTCGTCCACTGGAGGGCGCCTATTCAAAACAAATCGTAGTTTGATGACGCAAAGTGTGAGCGCAGCATCTTGGGACATGTGGTCTTCTCATCACAGCCAGTGGAAAATAGGACTCGGGCAGAAATCACGTTCATGCATGCAGTTATTAACGTTACTGTAGTATAAAGCAGATCAGGGCCGAGTGTTGTGGAACTGAGCACAGCTGCTGGAGCGATTGCTAAACAAATACCCACCTCGCGAATACCGGGACTTTAATTATGACGGGACGGGACACATTCGCCGGGCGCCTGCACAGATCCGCTCTTCCGGTTATGATTTTGAGGTAATGTAGCTCTGTTTATCATAATAGATACATTTAAGTGTGTTCAAAACGATGTTATGACGTTACTCTGTGCGTTCACTTGTTCACACTGCTAAGAGTAAAGCGCTCCTGCCAAATAAAAGCCAAAACCGAGGGTAACGCAGATATGACGCAATTGACAGGCGACTCCCTCAAACGCATTGCTGAAACGTCCCTGTCCTTTAGTTAAAATAGCAATTTTCTCACAATTTACAAATAGTTGGAAACTTCTGGGATATTGTAGGTACTCAACTGAACAAAATATATAACACCGGCCTAGTGGTTTTTGGATATTTTACTGCAAAAATACTACATAGTGCACCTTTAATGAATAATTTTAAGTATATTTAGATCAAAAGATTGAGTACAAATATAAGCCAAATATACAGAGGCTGCATCCAAAATCATACACTTCCCTACTATATAGTAGGTGAAAAACTGCATGTGACAAAAGTAGCTAGGTCTGAATTCACAGTACTCATAAAAGAGTAGGCAAAAAATCCCAGAATGACCTCCAACTTCCGGTGAGATTCTGAAGTGTGCATATGATGACACTTTACTATCCCATGAGGCCACGGGAGAGGATTTATGAATGATAGTGAAGCTACATAACTAACGCTGGTACATTCATACAACACATTCATACTATATTGAACATACTTTTGAAGTAATAACTTATTCAAACTAAGAACCTACTCAAGAGAGTATGAGCTTTCAGATGCAGCCTTAGACTTATCTGTCTGTATAAGTCAAGTAAAGCCTACTCAGGTGCAATTCTAAGTACATTTCTGAAAAGTAGACTGAAAGTATAATTAGATTTTTTTAGTTTATTATAGTTTATTAGTATAATTATTAAACTATATTAAATAAACTAATATTTAATAAACTAATATTTATTTTCTGTAAGGGAGGTCACACGATTATGACAACATGGTGTATGTAGTACATCCG
>NC_090181.1:4896616-4929116 GCF_024679245.1 Pseudorasbora parva
AAACACCAATGTGAATACTTTTGTCATTGATTATTACAGACATTGAAAAATGAACTAGCAAAACAGACGGCTGCTTTAGTAACTTACTGATATAGCTAAATACTTTGCAATGGATTAGCTAGTAATATATATGTAGTTTGTACTTAGCTGTTACCCAATATTCTCATACCTCATTCTCAGTACATCTTTTATTTTTTGCATCCCTCTCTGACCAGCAGTCAAATACAGTCCGCTGTGCAGCACTTTTCTTCATTTTTGGCGCTAACGTTTGCTCTCCCATTCAAACACCACTCGCGTTGTTTTGGTGAAAGTGCGACTCATTTGTTGGGCGTTACCAATCGGTTCAATGGAGGGTTGTTTTGTTTTTTTTGTCCGATTTATTATGACAAACTCATATTTGATTATGAACAAAATTATCGTTTAAAAAAATGAATTCTACATACTTTTTGGTGAAAAACAAAACATCTGTGAGGATTCTGATAACGGGATCGTAGCAACTCTTAAAGGGATACTCTGCTTTTTTCTCATCTCAGTGTGTGCACTTAATCGCTCTGACGCGCTGTGACATTCTGATAGCATTTAGCTTAGCCCACCAAGCCCAATTTATTCAGTAAAAAGTCACACCTGAAAAATCCTCCCTCACGTCTCCCCCTCACGCTCTCATTACGATGTTAATTAACAAAGATTCGGGAGGAGGGCTTTCAGATAATTGACACAGGTGGATAGCACTCAGCTAATCAACGAGAGGTGCATATATATACACAGCAGTCTTACCTCCATTCTGTTGACAGTTTATCAGCATCCCTCCTCCACCCCTTCTCCACATTTTGCTCTTTTAGGGGGGGGGGGGGGGGGTACTCTGGGTTCGGGCCAAGTTCGAGCTCGAATCCCTCCCCCCGGACAGCACGCCAAATACGCATTTATATTACTCTATATAATTATATGTAAGTGTGAACTCGTGAATCTGTCAATAGGGGGAAGGAGGAGATGTGAGAGAGGATGTTTCAGGCGTGACTTTTTACTGCGCTGAGTCGAAGTACGCTATTCCCTCATACATTATAGTTCTCCTTTTTAATCCGCTTAGAAAAGCGCCACGTTTTATTTTATGTCCCCATTGATCGTTTAACTATTGGTGTAACTGTATTTAGGGAAAACGTGGAGGTGTTTGGTCGCTTCTAACTTGATCTCTGTTTGGTACCATAGTGAATGAACTGGGCTTTGAGTGCCTAGAAAAGCAACATATAAATGTAACGAATTATTATTATGAACTGGGCTTAGTGGGCTAAGCTAAATGCTATCAGATCGTCACCGCGCGTCAGAGAGATTAAGATCACACACTGAGATGAGAGAGGTATGTATCAACTCGTTTTAGTTAAGGGAATAACATTTTGATATGAAAAAGCGGTGAAGTATCCCTTTAATATAATGTCCACTCTTAACAGAAAACATGATTTTTGTGATATGGTTTTTGAAAGAAGGCGATGTAGCGGTTGTGGAAAAACTAATAAAGAATAGCAGTCAGAGCAGCAATCGTTCTCTCCTCTGCCGTGTTTTAAGCTTATGGCATGGCCAACACAGGAATTAAAATTATCCCAGAGTTTTCCAGTGGGAAATACGACTTGAGAGGACGTTCATGTCCAATTTACAACTTGGAAACTCGTATTTATGATCATTCCGATAGCATGTGAAGACAGCACTAACCTCATGTCCTCCATGATTCCTGTTCTTTCCAACATCAAAGCACTTAAACTCAACAAGTTCGTAATCCCGACTTCAGAAGTGGGAAGTAGGACATTTCTTATAGCATGTGAAGGGAGCATTAGTCCATTTATCCAATCACATGATCTGTTGAGGAAAAGGCACATGAGTTTTTGGTTGCGCATGCAGGGATTTAATTGGTATGTTTCCATTGTTGTGTATGTACAAGTTTTTATGCAAATCTTGCCATTTCCACGCAGTGCTTTTTATGCGATACCCCAAAATTTGCATTAAAAAATATGTAGATGGAAACACGAAAAAATAAAATAAAATCTTACTTAGAATGTCTTAAATTAAGATATCAGAATGACATAAGATATCAGGGGCCAGATTTACTAACAGTATGCGCCAGAGCAACACCCTCTTTTGGCGTTGAAAAACTAATGTCATTCTTTACCAAAGACACACAGTGATAAATTAGCTCTGGACAGGGTTATTTTTGCGACTGATCTTATTGACTGATCTACATGTGCAGGAGTTTCCCTTTCAGAGGCAGTATTTCTGGGAGGAGAGTATTTAAATCAGTCACTCAAGGTGATTTACTAATGTTTGTGCTTGTTTCTGGTGTTTACCGCCCAAAAAAGCATTTCTTAAACCAGACACTAATGATCCGGCTGCGTCCGTGTTCTTTAAAGTGTGCACTGTCAGTAGATCAGTAGTGGAATTGCACTCATGCTAATTTTGTCTTAAAAATTCAAACACATTATTTTCTATGAGTGTACACACATCATCAGCACCATTCGCATCTGTCGACCCAGGACACCGTTTACCTAGTTTTCTATTACATTTACATTATAATTGTCTCAAATCGTTGTTAATGTACACACTGAGTTCACCCTGTGCTGCATAGGAAAAAAATATAATAAACCGGCACCAGGTCACACACTTCAGCTGGATTGTATTGCTGTAGAGTAGCATAAAGACGACTTTGGACGAGAAGGAAATTGGGAAATACCTTTAACTATACGAGACAAAACCACTGATTCTGAGAGATAAAATACAGAAATCAGCTGTTTGGATGAAGATAGCTGATGTTTTTTGGATTTTCAGGTGAGATTCTCAATTAGTTCTGTTACGCCCTGAGGTAAAATATCCAGACTGGAGACTTAGCAACGATTGTATTTAATTGTACAGTACAATCATAATATAGTATAGACATCTTAATTTCATAATGTCTTCAAACATAACTATATTGCTGTCCATAAACAGATAATGTGTGCGTCCGGTGTGCGATACCCTGCGTTGTCCTAGTCGCACTGCACTTCTCGTCCGGTGTGCAACCCCGTTTAATTGATATCCATACGACTCCTGGGGGTTAATAAAGGCCTTCTGAAGCAAAGCAATGCGTTTTTGTAAGAAGAATATCCATATTTATAACTTTATAAACTATAATCACTGGCTTCTGGTAACGGCTGTACACAAGTCTAGTTATAGCATAAGAGTGACCTCTGACCCGACGCATGATGTTAGATTAGCATAAGCTCAGGTGAGAGTAGACGCCTCTCGCGGTTCAAACAACAAACTCAAGCTCCTCCCACATTTATCTTTAAAGAAATCTCCAATTCGTGACCAGTGTTTGGTTTTGCTCGTTCCTCTGCTCTTCTGCATTCGTCAATACGTCGGGTCAGAGCTCACTCTTCGGTCGTGTGTGCGTCTGTCACCGGATGCCAGTGATTTGAGTTTATAAAGTTACAAATATGGATTTTTTTTCCCTTTAGAAGGCCTTTTATGATGGATGGATGTGCTTTTTTGGGCTTCAAAATCTCAGTTACCATCCACTCTCATTATAAAGCTTGGAAGATCCAGGATATTTTTAATATAACTGATTGTGTTTGGCTGAAAGATGAAATTCATATACACCTAGGCTGGCTAAATTAGTAAATTATGGGGTAATTTTTATTTTGGGCATTTTTATACATAAAACGAGATAAAATGTGCCTGTGGGGTCAGAAAAATATTCTTTTGAAATGTACTTAATTTTGATACAAAAGACATTTCGTGTGATTTTGCTTCTCAAGTAAACATATGTTCATTTCAGAATATTTGGACTGGAAATTGACCATTATTGACCATTATTCTAAAGTTTTACCTGATTATTTGCTCAACCAGATTTTCTTCAGAAATGTAAACGTCTAGTTACCCCTCAATTACTCAATTTCCGCAGCAATTGAATCTTTTTGTCATCTCTCGTAACACTGAGTCAGACTCACGGCTTCTGTCTGTATGTTCTCATCTTAAAGCGCACACACAGTCCAGTGCAGGCCAAATGTGAGTATGGCAGGGACATGTGGGGACAGACTTGACTTCCTCACACACACGCTGACTTTATTAAAGGCGTTTCACCGCGGCACGCTGCAGTCCCCTTATTGTGATGCAGCAGCCTACATTAGCTGGGCTTTCATGTGGCCGAGCGTGTTTAGCATATGACCGTACGGACCCAAACGCTGCACCCACTTGGCACATTGGCTGATCAGTCAGTGCCCTATTTTTGAAACTCAGATTAAAGGTTTCTGTTTGTCTTTGGTTACTTCCAAGTTATTATAGACCGACTATGACCTTGGTATATTCTAAATTAAAAAGGTTATGTCATGCGTTGACTGTAAAGGCATATAATCTTCTCTCTCTTTGCTCTTTCTTTTTGTTTTTCTCCCTCCAGTCAATCACATCCATATAATCGGCGAGGCTGCAGTCAGAGGAAAAAGTGAATCAAACGCTGAGCCCCATCAACTCGATTACACATATCTCAGGATTACTATCATCTTTAGTAGCTGTACTAGTGCTGTAGTTTTGTAGTGAGAGCAAATGGAAAACAGAAGACTGATCAATTTAAAGACCTGTTCAAAAAAACTCATGTGTAACAAGATTTGAGACTTTTGACATTTTCTGAAGAAATTATGAGTGGCTTTTAATCAAGCTAAATGAAGTCATCAAGCTAACGGTGTGAGGCCTTTAGTTCTGAAAACAGCAATCAAAGTAAAACACAAATATATACAAAAAATACAATTCGCATTCACATTAGTCACATGAGTTGTCCAGATGTTGTTTACGTCGCAGTATCTGGCGAGACATTAGTTGCAGAAAAACAACAAATGCCTCAGATCAGAGATAAATACACACACACACACACACACACACGTCAGTCGTCACTTCATCTGCGTATCAGTGGTGTTATTGTTCAATAAAACTATTTCAAACCTTGTCGCTAATTGAAATGAAGCAGAAATAACTTCAACTTAAGTTAAACTTTCAGTACTTAATTTACTAAAAATAAATTAAAGCTATAAATACACCGATCAGGCATAACATTACGACTAATATTATGTTGGTCCCCTTTTTGCTGCCTAAACAGCCCTGACCCGTCAAGGCATGGACTCCACTAGACCCCTGAAGGTGTGCTGTGGTATCAGGCACTAAGATTTTAGCAGCAGATCCTTTAAGTCCTGTAAGCTGTGAGGTGGGACCTCTGTGGATCGGACTTGTTTGTTCAGCACATCCCACAGATGCTCGATTGGATTGAGATCTGGGGAATTTGGAGGCCAACGCTTCAAACTCGTTGTTGTGCTCCTCAAACCATTCCTGAAGCATTTGTGCTTTGTGTCAGGAGCATTATCCTGCTGGAAGAGCCACAGCCACCAGAATACCGTTTCCATGAAAGGCTGAACATGGTCTGTGTGACAGAGGCTATCTGGTAGTTGCTGTGCAGATGGCAGGACCCAAGGTTTCCCAGCAGAACATTGCCCAAAGCATGAAGATTTAATCATTTATTCACTTCACCTGTCACTTCGGTGTAAATATATAAAATTATAAACTACACGCTTGCCTAAGGGCTAAACATGAAATGCTCGTGTACATGCCGTCGCCATTTTCACGGATTCGCCTTTTGATAGGTTGCACAGGGATGATGATTGTATAGTTTCAAAACTATTTCATGCTTTGCGGGGCTCTCGGGCCACCAGGTGCTGTTGCTGTGCGGATGGGGTCCAGAATGTATTGGGTGTTTTCTATTTTGATTGAAGATGGTATTGTTTAAATAACACCAACTGAAATAACTAATCAGCTTTTACAACAGAAATTAATCAAAAACTTTTCATCAAAAACAAAATGAATATCCTATGATCACTGTAAAGCTGCTTTGAAGCAATCTGTGTTGTAAAAAGAGCTAAATAAATAAAGGTGACTTGACTAAATAAAGAAAATGACAAAAGCACATCACAAAATTAATAAAACTAATTAAAGCAAAAACTGAAACTAGATAAATACTAAAATAACCGCATTTTAATGCAACTAAATTCACTTAATAACAATATTCAAAAAATAACACTTAATTAATATAATAATGGAATTTCTTGTTTATTATTTTATTTGTGTTAATTCATGCTGCTATCACTATTTTAAAGTGTGACAAAGACATTGTTCACCTCTAAATGTCCATACAATTAAAATCAATGTTGTCCAATGTTTTTGGACCTCATTGGATTTCATTGCATAGACATTTTGGGTGAACTATCCCTTAAAAAAATAAAAAATAATAATATAATCACACTTTTAAATGTCTGAATGACTTTCAAAACATCTGTCGTGTTCCCAAGAAAGTCAAACATGATCCCAGTATACATTTTATCTGTGAACCGTCTCTATAACTGTCCAAAAGGCCACTGTATAATGAAATATTAGCTGTTAACCCGTAAACTGCCTGTACGGCCATACGCTTCCACTCCTTTAGGAAGATCAATGACTTTCCTGTTCCCCCGAGACCGTAGAGCTAATTCAGATCTACACTAATGACCAGCCGCTCCGCACAATCAGTTTAGATGTTTGGACAAGCAGAATAAATCCATTGTGTGTGTTTGAAGAAACACTTCTCAATCCAGCACGACATTCTCAGCGTCTGGAATGAAATGACCCTCATGCCTGTTGATTGGATTTGTTCAGCTGTGATCAAAATCCTTTCAGTTGAATAAATCTGCTTATTTTTAAACCTCTAAACCATTCGCTTCCTTTCAGGCCACTTCTGAAAAACGACCAACACAATAGCTCACTTTTACCAAGACATGATGAAATACTGTTCTGCTTTGGAGCAAGAAAAATGCACAATCCATGCAGCACGCATATCCTTTCTTTCCGATACATTCTTGTCCTCGGAAAGCAAATTAAAAATAACAGGATTAGCCATCTTTTTTTTCGGGCCGCCGCAAGCACAACGATCTGTTTCTGAATCCCTGCTGAATGCGAGCGGCCCATGTCGAGGCCTTGTGTTCATGCTAAGGCTTGAGGTAAACATTTGTAAACGCAGCTAATCAATTTCATGGAGAGGATATGACAACGATCTCCAGCTGTGTCTGCAGGGTGTCCAACGGCGCAGTTACAGGACCTCGCCCTCAAAGTTCCCGATGTCACATTAAATGCATAATCATTCATTTCACGGAGTGGCCAAAAGTTTTCAGGCATGTTTTCTTTGGTCCTGCCCCTTAAACTCACCGTCAAACTTTTTTAAGAAGTGACAAGTACCATGGATAAGCTCAGCGTTCAAGTCTGTCATCCATTATCCAATACCGTAGCGACTGTAAGAAACACTAAATACTTAACAGGCCGCTGTAATTGTGCTGCGCACTGCCTCTTGGGGCAGATGTAATTAAGTGAGCCAAGTAAGAGCTAGTAAAACAGTAGGCCCAGATGGAAGCTCCATAACTCACTCAAGTGCACCATTAAAACGTAGCAGAAACAAGAAACTTAAAGCATTTAGAATTATTACGACTTCCTTAGGAAAGGAAATGACGATTAACAGACTCTTGACTCAGAGCTTAAACAACAACACCCTGACATAAGCAAAAAAACGTAGTTTTTTGGTAACATAAGACAGCTTGTGAAATATAATATGCATTTGGACACAGGATGCATGTGAGTTTACACACCTAGCTGATGTTTTAAGAGTCACTGCACAAGTCAAGGCCAAATAACGCAATGATTATTGGACCTGAAACTATAAGGGTGAATTCAGGTTGATTGGGACACTGGGTCATCTCAATGGCCAAATGTGTCCCAGTCAGCCTGAAGTCATTCCTACTGTAGCTATGCATTCTCAAATTCAGGTTATTGCATTTTATAATGTTTCACCACATGGGGGTGATAAAGATGCGCTTCTGTCAGTCTTTATCGTTCTGTTTATTCTAAGCAGTTTTGTCATTGTTCTGAAAGTGACTTTAATGATGGCCCTGTTTTCACCTGGTATTAAGATGCATTTTGGTTGATCAGATCACAAGTGGACAACGCTAAATAAAGGTGTAAACGGGGACTGAAACGTTTTGGGCTGGTCCGCTTTTAACCACTTCCTAGAGGTAGTCAAAAACATATTAAACCGGATTGCTTTCGTAGTGTAAATCCTCATGTGGTCAAATGCACTCAAACAGCCACTAAAAGACCCCGTGCTCTCCACCTACTGACCTGACGCATAAACATTATGGGAAGGGAAGCACTCTAGCCAGACGGGATTTCAACTTTGGCTGGAGACCCAAGTTTAGTTTGAAGATGCAAAACTAGTTCAAACCAAGTCCATCCCAAGTCCCACCCAAGTCAAATCCAAGTCCCATCCACCCAAGTCTCACCCAAGGCTGCGTCCAACCCACTTTTAGACAAACACGTTTAATTTACCCCACCACAAACAAGTCTGATATATAATTGATTTATATATCAGATCAATAATAAATGATATAACCCAAGACACCTATATACATATAGAATGCCACATTAAACAATTTCCAAGCGATCGAGGGCGTTCCAGTTCAGTCCATTGCAAAGTTTCCGCCAGTAGTGGACACTCATGCAACGTAAGCAATGACGCACATCCGAGGGAAGTTAGGCTTAATAAAAACCAACTGTAATGCAGCCCAAGTCAAACAAAAGTACCACCCAACCCCACCCACCCAAATCCAACCCATCCAAGTTATGGTTCTCACTTCAGATGGCTCACATTCGCATATATGCCCATTACCCTAAGTCCAGAGGTGGACAAAGTACACAACTTTATTACTTGAGTAAAAGTAAAAGTACTACTGGTCAAATATTACTCCGTTACAAGTGAAAGTTGTACAGATTTTTACTCAAGTTAAAGTACAGAAGTATTTGTTTTCAAAAGTACTTAAGTATCAAAGTAAATTTCCTTTTTATGCCAATGCATTATTTTATTATTGTTGTATAAATGCACACTGTCATCATGGTTTAAGCCAGTCAGTGATGCTCCATCTGACATACTAGCGTACGACTAACTTAAACTAATTTAAATACTTGTATATAAGTTACAAAGCTCTTTACAAAGCTGCTGTCAATACACTGATACACATCTGATATTCTCCCAACTTTACTCTTCTCTTTCTCCCAGATGTTTATATTTTAAATATTTTATAAGACATCAAGTGTATGCCAACTAAACTAATCTTGATTTTTTTTTTTTAACTGAAACATACTTTCAAAGTATGGCTATGGGTGCACACACTTGTGCCTAAGAACAGTCTTCTTCCATTTTGCTATGAACTGATCAGTGTTCAAAAAAAGTTGGGGAAATGTATATGACTCTATAAGAGTGATTCCTGATAGACTGTCAGCAACAACAACAACAAAAAAAACTTTTAAAGAAGGAAAAAAATCATCCACCGACTTTCAGAGCCGCTGCAGAAACGACTTTCGACCTTGATACAAATGTAGTGGAGTAAAAAGTACGATATTTGTCTTTCAAATGTAGTAAAGTAAAAGTATCCTGAAAAAATTATACTCCAGTAAAGTACAGATATTCAAAAAGTGTACTTAAGTACAGTACTCAAGTAAATGTACTTAGTTACTGTCCACCTCTGCCTAAGTCCAACCCACTGTACTCAAGTGCAGTACCACATCTCTGTGCCTGGTGGCGCTCAAGGGGTGGGATGCATTCATGTCCATTCAATAGTCCCTGGCCCAACTAGCAAATGCACCCAATTTCATGCCTCTAGGACTAAAGGGGGCGGAGCTATACAGCACAATGTTCTCTCACCATTCCTGATTTTAACACTCACTCACAGCGTTCAACATGGTCTTTTGGCTGTCAAGCTTATGCTCTCTGCATGCATATATTTAGAAGGATTTTTACAACTATATCTTTAGTGTTATAGTTACTGTCCTCTGTGTGAATGCGCCTTTAGACTAGTAAGTAAAAAACACATTTTTTAGTAGTGCTGCTAAATGCTAAAACAAATTAAGCTTAGCCAGCCTTTATATCCAAAGCATTATTCAACTTCCACAACCTTTATGACAAATAAATGTCAGTGACTTTGTCTTGTTCTCAGTATAATTATCTAAACATTTTTAAATCAATATCCATTTATATAAAAAAGCTAAATTATATTAAGTCTTGTACGCATAAACTGAACAAAATTATAAACACAACACTTTTGTTTTTGCCCTAATTTTTCATGAGCTAAACTCAAACATCTAAGACTTTTTCTGTGCACACAAAAGGCCTATTTCTCTCAAGTATTGTTCACAAATCTGTAGAAATCTGTGTTAGTGAGCACTTCTCCTTTGCCGAGATAATCCGTCCACAGGTGTGGCATGTGACCGAAAACCAGTCAGTACCTGGTGTGAAAACCATTTGCCTCACGCAGTGCAACACATCTCCTTCGCATAGAGTTGATCAGGTTGTTGATTAAATTGGTTGTTCAATGACTGTGTGAAGTTGCTGGATATTGGCAGGAACTGGAACACAGTCGTATATACTGATCCAGAGCTTCCCAAACATGCTCAATGGGTGACATGTCTGATGAATATACTGGCCATGCAAGAACCAAGGGGGTAATCTAGCGCTCGGAAAGCGTTCCACCCATAGGGGCGGCCATTGCTAACCAAGCCATCACCTGCTGTTAGCATCCCATTGACTCCCATTCATTTTTGAGTCACTTTGACAGTGAATAACTTTACATCTGAGGCGTTTAAAGACTCCATTTGTCCATTGTTTATTTATAAAGAAACACGACAATGAATAAAATGCTCCATTACCTTGTATCTTACACTATCGCCCCGTAGAAGCTGTTTTTGTGAAAATAGGCTAACGATTGCGTCATAACCAACGCGACTCTGTCACACAGTTGAGAAATTACCGTATAGACCTGAGGAGATGCTCAGAAGCAATCTTTTACTGTCTATGAGGCAGTCGGGGGGACGTGGAGACAAAGTCCGATAAAGTCAAGGGAGAAGAATGGGGAGAAGCCCATAGTGAGCCAAAAGCAACGGGAGAAAATATTTAAACAACGTGATTCAGATTTCACTTTCCACAGCTACTAGAAGACCTACAGCTGTCAGACAGGAGGCTCACGTCACATCTACGTCGTCAAGCTCAGTCTGAGCCTGCGCAGTTCGCTCAGCCATCAGGAAGTGAGTGCCTCTGATTGGCCTCATTTTCCACCGTTGAAGTCAATGGGATAGCTCTGTCCATTTCTTTTACGGTCTGGCAAGAACTGGGATGTTTTCAGCTTCCAGCTGTGTACATATCCTCGCAACATGGGGCTGTGCATTATCATGCTGCAACATGGATGAATGGCACAACAATGGGCCTCAGGATCTCGTCTCGGTATCTCTGTGCATTCAAAATGCCATCAATTAAATGCACCTGTGTTCGTTGTCTATAATATATGCCTGCCCATACCATAACCTCACTGCCACCATGGGCCATTAGATCCACAATGAGGACATCAGTAAACCGCTCAACCACACTGTCTGCCATCTGCCCTGTACAGTGAAAACCGGACTCATCTGTGAAGAGAACATTTCTCCAAAGTGCCAGACGCTATCGAACGTGAGCATTTGCACTCTAAAAAATGCTGGGTTAAAAACAACCCAAGTTGGGTTGAAAATGGACAAACCCAGAAATTGGGTTGTTTGAATGGGTCCATTCACTGAGTTCAAACAACCCAATTTCTGGGTTTGTCCATTTTCAACCCAACTTGGGTTGTTTTTAACCCAGCATTTTTTAGAGTGTGCCTACTCAAGTCAGTTTACGACAACAAACTAAAGTCAGGTCGAGACCCCGATGAGGATGATGAGCATGCAGATGAGCTTCCCTGAGACAGTTTGCACAGAAAATCATTGGTTATGCAAACCGACTGTTAGCAGCAGATCCTTTCAGACCTGTAAGTTGTGAGGTGGGGTCTGCATGGATCAGACTTGTTTGTTCAGCTCATCCCACAGATTCTCGATTGGAAATCTGGGGAATTTGGAGGCCGAGTCAACACCTCAAACTCATTGTTGTGCTCTTCAAACCATTCCTGAAGCATTCAGCATGGCCGCCTGACTGGTCTGTCATAATGTTATGTCTGATTGATATATATTATATTATATTATATTATATTATATTATATTATATTATATTATATTATATTATATTATATTATATTATATTATATTATATTATATTATATTATATTATATTAAGTTGTTTTTTTTTAAATATCTACAGAAAAATATTTTTCAATGGAGCCAGACTAATAAACTTAATTCAAAGGGGGGGAATTATTTCCTGGTCCCATGGCAGATACTTTTTTTTGTTTTCTTCAGAAAATAAGACTACATTTGCTTCACAATCTGGATTTAAGTATGTTTTTTATTATATATTAAAACAAAACTAAAACGGAAAAAATAAAAATATATAAAATAAAAGCTCATTCAAAATTAATAAATAAATAAATACTATAATAGAATTAAAAAAAATACCATAATAAAACATTTTTCAGAAAACAAGACTTAATTTGCTTTTCAAGTTAATGTATTAAACTCAATATACAGTATATTTATCCTGGAAAATCATTTTTGCCATCTATAGCCACTACATTAATTCTCCATAATCAGACAGTTGATAAAAAAAACACAGGCAAAGTTAAAAAAGCGAAAAGATAATGTTAGAAAGTTTCCAGTCAAAACCACTAATCGACAATGATTAATGGCGCAAAGCCCAAATTGGCACTAAATGTTCTTCCCTATGCAAATAACAGCACCAATTTGTCTTTTAACACTAGAGTAGCTTATAGAAAGAAAGGCTTTTGGAAAGTCTGCACCACCACCACCCAGGGAAACCGATCCCGCCCCTCCCAGCTGCCTCTGGACGTGCCGTAATGAGGCACAAAGACAGGGTGTAAGATACTTGCATTCTTCCCAGGGGCAACTCCAGCTGGGAGCTTGACACTAATGCAAAACCCACAGCCGAGAGACTGACATCTCCGCCAACTCTGGCTAATATTAAAGCCCTTTGAAACCAGGCCCTGTTTTAATGGGCTGGCCAACAGAGGAGTGGCCGCTGAAGGCTTTATACCTGGACGAGCGCAGGAGATAATTAGAGCTTAGTCACAGACGCTTTTGATAGCACTTTAATAAGCCTTTATGCTTCACCGTTTTCTAGTGCACGATAATAATTAAAGGTGAAATCAGACTGCGGGTTGAAACGCTCAATATTTTGTAGGTGATGTCACTGAAACATCATCGTGCAATAGTTCACGATGACGTAAACGGCACATTTACTTGCATGAATGTAAAGGCAAGGTTAGTTTGTGACACCCCTCTGGGATTTCGAACGTCATTAGCTAAGTGCAATTCTAAAACCTTCAGTTTCCAGTGAGAAAATATGTGCATCGATAACACTCAAATCTCCAAATGCCAAAGTCAACATTGACATATTTGTGAGTGAAACGAGATCCTGCGAGAAGAAGAAATGCAGGGCGGGGTTTGATTTGATCCGCTGGGGATTGATCGGAGGGCTGAAAAATAAGACGTCAGCCGAAAAGGAAAGTCGTGGAGCAACTTATTTCATTTTGATGAAAGATTACAATTGCTTTTTAATCATTTGGAATAGCGTGCACTAATGAATCATTCACAGTAGAAACATGCATCCATGCATGCACACACACACACAAAAAAAGGCAAGTCATGTTGACTTTAAATCTTATAATTTAAAGGCCCAGGCAGAAGAAATGACAGGTGCTGCATGCTTTCTGGAAAAGTTTGGCATGTGCAAAATGCAGGAAAGCATGACTCAAGAAAACCAGCTAAATTCAGCTCTCGTATTCCACGCAACACCGGTCTGAAGAGCTGATCACACACGTCGAAGCGGTCAGCACACAAGTATTTATATCGGCCTGGGTTTTGTTTTAAGTCAGATGGACTAATGGTTGCCATCTGCTGGTGAGAGCCAGTGGAAGTAAAGCATGTATTTACACAAAATAAATCTCCACGGAGACATGAAATTATAGGTCTGCTGTATCTACAGCAGCGACAGCTGACTGTCAGAGCAGGAGGGAACCTGGGTGTGTTTGTTATGGTGGAGGGTTCCTGTTGCTAGCCGATCGGGAGGCCAATACTTCTGGAAGCTTCTTTGAGGCATTGGCCTTTCTGAAAGCGAGGTTCCGACTCGGTACTGTTATGCTTTCTGTGCGATTTTCACAAAGCCGGCGTGTTTGACAGTGACAAAAATGTCCTAGCGTATAATTAGTTTACGTTCCCATGGTTGCTCCGTGACCTCAGATGTTTCTGTTGGAAAGGGAATTTGACAGCTTTAGAAGCACTCGGAGCGCACGAGGCATGTAGGATGCGCGGCCGACGCGTCACAAACGTCTTCGCGTAAGGCGGTGATTTGAGCCATGAATCATGTCCTCTGTCGCGCACCGTATCATCTTTGCACAGCTGGCCTGAATGAGCATGTGTGAAGGTACTAAACTTCATTTGGCAGGCTGCAATCATTTCATCATGAAACTGCACATCTTTTAAAATTAAACATTTCATTTCAGGATGAATGCAGCAGAATTAGATTAAAAGTCTGAGACCACAGTGAAAACAGAATAGAGACCTGGAAAAAACGACATGACAACGTGAAGATTTAGGTCACTAAATCAAAAGGGCACTAATATAATAAACATGCCAGTGACATTCGCCATATAAACATTTTTGGTGTTTCATTTCAAATGATAATAATAATAAAACATTTCACTTGGAATTTAAAATCAAATTAAATCCTGTATTTTTTTGTAATATTAATTTAATTAAATCAAATAATAATAATATGGCAGAAAATGAATATATTTGATATTTTTTAGGTCAGTAATATATTACATCAAATTGTGTCAGTGACAATATGAAATATTTTTCATTCATATAATAGGAAAACAAATATTTAAAATATGAATTTAACATTTAATTAGTTTAATATGGTGATGATATAAAGTAAGTAATTTAGATAAAAATGCAAAGTAAATTTCTGAAATTCAATATCGAATTAATACTTGACAATTTTAGGATATTAATAAAATAAATATGGCATAAAATAAAAAAAATTAAAATATATATATTTAAAATAATATGATAATATGAAGTGATTCATTTAGATAAAAAGGTCAATCTAATTAAAACCTGTAAATGTTAGAATATTAATGACATAATAAAAATAAATAGTATACGGTAGCATAAAATTATACATATTTAAGATTTCCATATTTAATAAAATACTTAGGATTGGGATATTGACCATATGAACTCTTATAATACACACCACACATATCATTTATAATAGGAATACAATATTTTAAAGCAGTTACATAACTTAATATTACATAATATGAACGGATTAGTTCTGGGGGGGAGAAACATTTTCTGGAATCTGAAATTTTAAATCGAATTAAAACCTGGACACTTTAGGATATTATTAAATTAATAATAATAAAGAAATATAATTTAATAGGGTTATGATATAAAGTGAATGAATGTAGAAAAAAAATTCTAAATAGAGTTACTGGAATTCAAAATCACATTAAAACCTGGACATTTTAGGGTATTAATAAAATTATAATAAAAATAAATATTAAGGCATAAAATTAATAATAATACTATTTCCTACAACATACAAATAAAATGGAATAAAATAAAGATTTCTAGGTCAGTAATAAAATACATTTGTGACAGTGATCATTAACTCTTTTCACTATATATATTATATTTCAATTTATATTTCATTATACTTCTCAAATATTTGAAACTATTTAAATAACTAAATAGGGTGATAATATAAAGTGATTCATAATTTAAAATGCTAAATAAATTTTCTAAAATGTTTTTGGTGGATATAATTGATAATAGTCAACTATTTTAATATGTTAAACCATTTAATATGGTGCTAACATAAAGTGATTAAATAAAAATAAAAATATGCTAAATACATTTTCTGGAATCTGGAATTCAAAATCAAATTAAAACCTGAAAATTTTAGGGTATTAATAAAATAAAGATAAAAAAATAAATAAAATGGCTTAAAATAAATATTTAAGATTTCTATGTCAGTAATAAAATCTACATACATTTGTGTCAGTGATCATATAGTTTTTAATAGAAAAATTGTGGAAAAATATTTTAAACCATTTGAATAACTTAATAGGGCGATAATATAAAGTGATTTTTTTATTATTTAAAAAATGCTAAATAATTTTTCTGGAATGTTTTGATGACAATAAAATGTATAATAGTAAAAACTAGCAAAAAATATGTTTTAGAGCATTTCAATAATTGAATAGGGTGATAATATAAAGTGATTTATTTATAAAAATGCATAACAGAAGGCTCTTCTCCAGCAGTGTGGGAGTCCACAGCAGATAGAGCAGCGATGCAGATGTTTTAAAGCACACACACACACACACACACACACACACACACGAGATCACGGCACATCAAAGAGAAGCTACTTTGAGTAAGTTCAGCTGAAGGGTGTGTTCAATGAGCAAACAGGCATTTTTGACTCATGCACAGGGTGGTATTTGAGGATTTATGCGTAAGAATAGTCAAATGACACAGTAAGAGCTCATCGCCCGGCTGTGTCACTGTGGTTAGGGAATTTCCTCTGTAATTACCTGAGCGATCCCTCTGCACCTGGACACGACGCGGAACAAACCCACGGCTTTACTCCGACCGACCGCTGGAATGTAAACACGCTTCCTACAGGACGAGGGCCAACGCGTCAGGGAAATCGATACAAGACACATGGTGTCGATAATCGCTGAATAAATGTGTGCTCTGCTTTCAGGGATATAAAATGCAGCCATTATTTACTCACCCTCACACCATTCCAAACCCATTGCTCAAATGCAGCCCGACGTTTAAACACGTTCATGGGCCAAAAAGACTTGACCAATCCATACGATTTGATCTCATTTGGGCATGCATGCATTCAAATTTAGCGTTGCGAGATGCACGAGAGCCAATGCCATTGGTGTAATGGAAGAACGAGATTTAAAAGGACGATTTTCAGTGAAATCCCACTTAACTTTGGGTCTGTTCCTCACTCGAAGCAATCATATTTATATGTAGCTATTCATATATGAGATGATTGTATCCATTCCTAAACAACGGTAGGGGACTCAATCGCAGCATTCATTGGCTAAGCCCCGGCCATAGGCCGTCTGACTGACATGTACAACAACCAATCACAGTTCCGCGTCTTGTTTATAGGCGTGAACATGTAAAGTCGATCCTTACAATGATAGACTGGCCTGTAAAACTTTTGGACGTACTTTAAAGAGTGCTGTGAACTTTGTATACTTCACATACTTTTGTAAATCCAGCGTTTAGCTGATCCTGATTGTGACATTGTCTCAGTTGTAAACATTACGGCTTTCTTCTTCCGTGAGGAGGTTTGGCCTAATGGCATTGTAAAGTCCCCATGAAATCAAAAAAAGTTTTTTTGCCTTTTAGTATGAATATGTTAGCCTTACTAAGCTAGTGTGCACCACAACAATGACAAAATTTGCATTTAGAAGATATAAGCGTTCAAAACGTATAGTCTCTTATTTCCACCAATATGGGTCAATGATTTTGATGACATCACTCTGCAATTCAGCCTTATCAGATTTTCTGTCCAATCAAATGATCTCGTTCACTTGTTCACACATTTTCTATTTCCTACATGGTGGCACAGTGCACTATATAGGGGATAGGGAATGATCAGACAGTGCATTATATAGGGGATAGGGAACGATCAGACAGTGCACTATATAGGGGATAGGGAATGATCAGACAGTGCACTATATAGGGGATAGGGAACGATCAGACAGTGCACTATATAGGGGATAGGGAACGATCAGACAGTGCACTATATAAGGGGATAGGGAACAATCAGACAGTGCACTATATAGGGGATAGGGAACGATCAGACAGTGCACTATATAGGGGATAGGGAACGATCAGACAGTGCACTATATAGGGGATAGGGAACGATCAGACAGTGCACTATATAGGGGATAGGGAACGATCAGACAGTGCTCTATATAGGGGATAGGGAACGATCAGGCAGTGCACTATATAGGGGATAGGGAACGATCAGACAGTGCACTATATAGGGGATAGGGAACGATCAGACAGTGCACTATATAGGGGATGGGGAACGATCAGACAATGCACTATATAGGGGATAGGGAATGATCAGACAATGCACTATATAGGGGATAGGGAACGATCAGACAGTGCACTATATAGGGGATAGGGAATGATCAGACAGTGCACTATATAGGGGATAGGGAACGATCAGACAGTGCTCTATATAGGGGATAGGGAACGATCAGACAGTGCTCTATATAGGGGATAGGGAACGATCAGACAGTGCTCTATATAGGGGATAGGGAACGATCAGACAGTGCACTATATAGGGGATAGGGAACGATCAGACAGTGCACTATATAGGGGATGGGGAACAATCAGACAGTGCACTATATAGGGGATAGGGAATGATCAGACAATGCACTATATAGGGGATAGGGAACGATCAGACAGTGCACTATATAGGGGATAGGGAATGATCAGACAGTGCACTATATAGGGGATAGGGAATGATCAGACAGTGCTCTATATAGGGGATAGGGAACGATCAGACAGTGCACTATATAGGGGATAGGGAACGATCAGACAGTGCACTATATAGGGGATAGGGAACGATCAGACAGTGCACTATATAGGGGATAGGGAACGATCAGACAGTGCATTATATAGGGGATAGGGAACGATCAGACAGTGCACTATATAGGGGATAGGGAACGATCAGACAGTGCACTATATAGGGGATAGGGAACAATCAGACAGTGTGTTATATAGGGGATTGGGAACGATCAGACAGTGCACTATATAGGGGATAGAGAACGATCAGACAGTGCACTATATAGGGGATAGGGAACGATCAGACAGTGCACTATATAGGGGATAGGGAACGATCAGACGGTGCACTATATAGGGGATAGGGAACGATCAGACAGTGCACTATATAGGGGATAGGGAACGATCAGAAGTCTGGTTTCACATTAGTGTCAGTGAACCGCCACAGCTCCAGTCCAGAGACACGACAGCACAGAGGAGATCATGTGATAGAGTCGCGCAGACCAGAAAACTTATCGGACCCGTTTGAATTCTGCACAGAATTATGTGTTTTAAAGCGATATGCTGCGGCTGTACAGAGCTCAACGGTTCTGGCCGAGCTGTGATATAAACTAAACTCTATTGGCTTTTTTAAAAAAAGGGGAGGAGCTTCTCAAAACATCCCACCCTCTCTTCCTGTTGCAGAGGAAGCATGTCTCAACCAATCAAAAGACACTTTGAAACTCCTGAAATGTTTCCTATTTGTGTGCCTTATGCGCCAGATGTTGAGACTAACTTACAAATGATGGACATCCCAAGCAACCACATTCATAGCACTCACTGCCAACTCATTATAGAGCAGAGGTGAAGGAATGGTACTTTTTTTAAAAATCATTTTAGAAGAACATCCAATGTGTGCATTCATCTGGTTTTCTCTAAATCACACGGGTTTGGCACGACGTGAGGTTGAGTAAAGAATTTTTTTTGGTAAACTAATCCTTTATTGTTCTTTCCCAAGACCACAAGAAAGAAACCAACATAAACCTTCCCCATCGTATAGAGCGCAGACGGTTCTGTGAGTATTTTTGGTCATTTATTCTGTTGCCATGGCCGGAGTACAACCTCCCAGGCTCCTTATGAAGCCACATGGCCTGCTATTGAGTAAATATACAGTAAAGACAGAATAATTCTGTAGTCTACATGTCCAGAAGTTACGGCATTGCAAGACAGGTCTTAGATGATGAAATATCTCCACAGCTGCGCATGACTCCACGCATTATGTTCAAGGCGCGCGCGAACGCGTCGTAATGCATCATGAGAGAGGAGTTTCCACACTCGCTGGCTCATGCAAAGTTTATACACTCGGGCAATGAAAACAAACAATTAAACTCGCAAGAGTCTAATACCCTCACAGGCATGAACCTATTTTCTGGTGCTGGCTTTGCAAGGACTATTCAAAGTTTAATGTTTGCACGCATATAAATTAACGCGTTGCCTCCTGAAGTAAATAAAAATACCAGCAATTGGCCACTGCCTCTGCAGCACTGCAATTCTGGCTCTATGATTTCCTTGCGCTGTGGTCAGGCCCCTACGGTGCAAATGCAGTCCAGATGAGTTCCTGGTTCACGGTTATGAGCTAAATGAAAGGCTTCAGGACAAATTCCCTCCATCAAACTCGCCTGAAATCAAGGCCTGCTGGTGTTCAAACCGAGCCGGTCGCATGTGCACATGTGCAGCGTCGGGTCACGTGACAGACAGAATCGGACGGCTTTACGATAAACACTTGAATTCATATTGCATCAGTGTGTGTTTTCGGGATCAGGTCACTGACATGCACAGTGTAACTAACAGGCTTATCAGTGTTTAAACAGGAGGAGAAAACACCTCCCATATCTTTTGTTGGTCATGTCAAAGGTCATGTGTCCAATTAAACTCACCGGTCAATTTCACAAACAAATTCATTGGTCACTTTTCTAGTCAAACAAAAACAATGCAATGTTGACGACATGGCCTAATCCTCAAAAACCATGAACAAAACTACACAAAAAGCGATTATGATCCAGGTGACATTCAATATTATTTCAGGGGTTGGGCTTGGCCCCTTAGTTCCAGTGAAAGGAACTCTTAATTCTTCAGTATACCAAGACATTTTGGACAATTTCATGCTCTCAACTTTGTGGGAACAGTTTGGGGACAGCCCCTTCCTTTCCCAACATGACTGCGCTCCAGTGCACAAAGCGTCGGTTCATAAAGACATGGATGAGGAGTTTGGTGTGGAGGAACTTGACTGGCCTGCACAGAGTCCTGAGCTCAACCCGATAGAACAGCTTTGGGATGAATTAGAGCGGAGACTGAGAGCCAGGCCTTCTCGTCCAACATCAGTGCCTGACCTCACAAATGAGCTTCTAGAAGAATGGGCAAAAATCCCCATAAACACACTCCTAAACCTTGAGGAAAGCCTTCCCAGAAGAGCTGAAGCTGTTAGAGAGGGTGGGCCGACTCCATATTAAACCCTACGGATTAACAATGGGATGGCATTAAAGTTCATGTGTATGTAAAGGCAGGCGTCCCAAAACTTTTGGCAATATAGTGTGTTACATGTACTTACTATATTAATAGCAGTAAATTATTACAATTAATAAACCTATGGTAAGTACATGTAGTTAATCAATATTACTCAGTAAATATATAATTACACAGTAACAATGAAACCTTAAAATAAAGTCTAACTAATTATTCATGATTTGTTATCACAACTTTTTAACTTTTGTCAAATCAACTTAAATAATTAATGTGGTTCAGATAGCATAATATTTTGAGTTTCTATTTATTAAACCAATCTCCTTCATTGTATTAAGTCAAATATTAATTGTTTTTACATTGTGTGGTAACATTCAATGCATTATATAAGGTGCATCAAAATACTTCTATGATGTGTTATATATAAATGCTTCAAGTCAGGCAGCAAGAACACGATATATTAGCCAAAAGTTATTCTTAATAAATTCTCCATTCTCATTTTCTAATGGGATCAAGGTCAGAATGTGGCACGGCACATGTCAAATCCACATTTCCCATGCGTTTGGCTGTGAATCACATGTGAAGCAGGTGATTATTATCGTTCCTGCCATCAGAGAGGATGATTCTGCTCTTATCTGGGTCATTAAAGCAATCTCAACACCAATTATGAATCATAAAGACGATCGAGTTGGCCACCTTATCTCTGGAATGCCACAGGAATGCAGGGCATCATAACATCTGCGCGTTGCCATGAACATTCGATTGGTTTTAAGTGTGTATTGCTCTCCAGTAACCAGTATCTTGATAGGTAGGGTGTGTCTTCCCCAACATCTGTAAACCATACACATTCATTTGAAGCTTCCATATGCCCTATAGCACAGCACCATACTGTTACCGACCCCTTAATGAACTCAAACTGTCCATTTTCAAATAGTTGGACATCAAGGCATTTTTACCAGCGGTGCGTAGCGCGTTACATTTCAGAGAAACCTGCCTGTGAGAGGAAAGCTGTACTTCCCACAGTCCTGCTTTATGATCCATAAGAAAGTCAAGTTGTGATTCCTTTGACGTGCGTTTAACCTCAAGACAACCCAATAAAAGACTATATTTTCTAGGGCCAAAGTGGAGAATGATTCACACAGGATAAGTATACGTTGCTAAAGAGCATGTACTCCTTCAATTTTGGTGCATATAAAAATCCAGATAAGACTAGTCATATTTTCAGACGTCTGATTTTGGCTGTAAAATATCTGAAGTTATATACACAGCTGTACTTACAAATAAAAGCATATTTATGGATCAAATAATTTTTTTTAAGCTTGGGCTAAGAGAACATCATGATTTGTGTCTGTCAGCGCATCCATTTTGCATTCTGCACTTTATTTTGGGCAGCTTAATTACATGGCAATCCTCACGTTTTAAACAACGTCCCTCAAATTAAACACTTCCTAGCTCTCGACTGTAGAGCAGCATGTAGTGAATGGCTCTTAATTAGCCAGACTTCAGTATAAAGACACCTTTACGCTACCAAAGCATAAGGACCTGTGAGAAGAAACACAATAGTCATTGTCTTCAGGCAATAGGTCGATCTCAAGAGCTCATACTGGGGAGCTAAACTCACACCGGATAATTTCCTGAGCATTCAGTGTCAACTACCTGTCACATTGGTTTGAAATAAGTGCATTCACATTTACTGCTGCGTAACAAAGACGCGTCTCTAAAACACTGGCTCTCCAGTGCTGCATGCTCATTGTACTCGGTCCAGTTCGGCCAATGGTAACCCTCGAAGTGCTTTTCTGCATTTAATGCATTTAGGCGAGCAGCTCTTGCATTTTGCATTGCTTGAAACATAGTAACCATTAATGACATCTAGCTATTCTTTGATTATGCATTAAAAATATGGTAACACTTTACAATAAGGTTCCATTAGTTAACAGTTAATTTCAACGTTTACTAACTAGTGCTGTCATATCGATTAATCGCTTCTAACATAAAAGTGTGTGTGTGTGTGTGTGTGTGTATACATACATAGTGTTAAGACATAGGAGTTACATGTAACAGTGTTACGTAATTTAATTACAAAATATATGTAACTGTATACCGTTACAGTTACTGGGAAAATGTTAATGATTACAAAGGGGGGTTACATATGAACATTTTCTGTAAAAGCAAGGATATTTGAATAATATTAATTTGCTGCTTTGCCATTTTTTTGCCATTTAAAGGCCATTTAGTAAAGCAATGTTATTTTGATGCTTTTGGGAAAGATTAACAGTTAAAATAAATTTTGAAAAAGTAATCCAAATGTAATGTTACATTACTTTAAAGTAATTGAAATAGTTACACTACTTGCATTTTACTAACTTTATATACATATACATGTATGTGAGTGTGTGTGTGTGTGTGTGTGTGTGTGTGTGTGTGTGTGTGTGTGTGTGTGTGTCGATTTGACAGCACTAATACATTAAAATCAATAACTGCATGTGTATTATTTATTGGATGTGAACTGATGATGAACTGCTGCTTTTGTTAACAAAGATTATTAAATAGTGTACTGCTCATTATTAATGTTAGACCTTATTGAAAAGTGCTACCAAAACTATGAACTATTCTCAAAAAAAATGAGTGCTGTAGAAATAAATACAGAATACAAATACTTCATGTGCGAGACGTACATCATAAAATACTTTAGTTTAACTTTTAGTTGATTAAAATATTTATTTTCCCAATAGTGAACATAAATATATCTTATATATACTTCTCCAAAATATGTGTTTTACTTTATTATAAATAAAGTTTAGTATTGGGAAAAATGAAGTCCAGGGCGTCAGCGGCACCCGCAGCCCTCCACGACCATGTCCTGGTAGTTTTTTAAGATGACCCGCTCGTATTCGTCCAGATAGAGCAGGGAGACGGGACTCAGGTCCGTGGGGACGCAGCAGGCCCGGGGTATGTTGCTGTTCACCGAGTTCACCAGTGTCTGTACAATAGCGTGGTTGGTGGAGTTCAGGTGGTCCGCCAGCGGGAACGGACACTCGCCCTGGCAGTAAAAGGCATGGTAGCCCGGCGGGGCGACTATCCAGTCGTTCCACCCCACGTCGCTGAAGTCCACATACAGGGAATGCCTCTTGCAGTTGGCTTTGTGCTTCTTCCGCGGTTTGTTCGGCCGTGTTTGCCGCTTCTCGCGAGAGTGCAGGACGTTCCCCTTGCCGTCATGGCTGTAGGTCACCAGAAGTGGCCTCACCTGGGGCCACGAGTCCTCCCGGTCGTGCAGAGACCGACTGACACGCACGTGTCTTTTGGAGTCCCGGTCCGGGTGAACTATTTCCACCACGAAGCCATGGTTGGGCCGCCCGTCTGCGGTCCACCTGGTGACGGCGGGGCTCACGTCGAAACTCTCCCACTTGCTCAAGCTGTGCTGAACCAGCCTGGTGTCCAGGAGTCTGGTGATGGGCTCCTGAAGCGAGCCGGACGGTCTGATGATCTCGTGAACATTAATGCGGTGAAATCCCGCCGCGCTGCCGTTGCTCAGAGAACTCACGACCTGCTCTCGGAAAATCCGCAGCTCCGCCGACGTCACAAACTCCTCGCCCGGAATGGAGGTCAGGTTGAAGAGGAACCGCTGAGTCGTCTTTCCGCTCGAACTGGACAGGTCCTCCGTGGATTCTGGAAGAAAAAACCCCCAAAAAGTTAGGCATAAATGTATGGCTGTGTCAAACTTGTTGTTTACACTCATTGACAGGATGTGACACTTGCTGACCTCTTACTGGACACACCGGTTTAAAACGCTTAAAAATGATAACTTATCACAGTTAACACAACATGATGACTTCAGAGGTGCTAAAGTTTAGGACGATCCAACATTGACATTAAAAAAAGCACCTGCATCTCTACAATGCAAACAAATGAATAAAAACTAAATACAAAAATGTATAAAGCACAGACAGTATAGGTAGCTAGACAAGCATGTATCCCCTACATGTGTGTGTATATAAAGATATATAAATTAATACACACACACACACACACACACACACACACACACACACACACACACACACACACATACATGTATACATATATATATATATAAAGTTAGTAAAATGCAAGTAATGTAACTATTTATGTGTGTGTGTGTGTGTGTGTGTGTGTGTGTGTGTATTTATTAATTTATATATATATATATATATATATATATATATATATATATATATATATATATATATATATGTGTGTGTGTGTGTGTGTGTGTGTGTGTGTGTGTGTGTGTGTGTGTGTGTGTGTGTGTGTGTGTGTGTGTGTGCAGCTATTGCTTTAAGAAATATTTGGGAGTACAGAAAATGTGTTCTCAACACGGGACTTTAATACAAACAAACTGCCAATCCCTCATCAAATAATCTGCAGATAATGTCAACTCCTGTCAGGCATGAAGGATAAAGCAGATAAGAAATGAAAGAAGGAATTTCGGGAAGGTGGAGAGAGAGAATTCATGAAGTAAACACTTGCTTACCATCATGGTGGAAACTCCTGATAGTGTTCGCGCGGCTGGCAGATCTCTCCGAGCCTTTCCCTAAGGAACCCTTGGGTCTGTTGCTGCTGTTCTGCTCCGCGTTCACCGAGTGCATCGAGTACAAGTCCAGCATGTATTGCGGAACAACCGCGGACCTGCTGGGACTGGGTCTGTGTTTGAGTCCAAACATGCTCAGAAGTCGAAGTTCAAACGCGTGTAAGACATCCTGAGACAGAGAGGACCGGCCGATCTGAGGTACGAGTCCACTGGAGCCTCCAAAGAACACCTGAGTGACCATCAGAACCATCAGAGCGCCAACGGACGAGACCATGATCACTCTAAACCCGACAGATCAGTGACGAACGAGATCAGATGGGCTCGGGCCAGGAGACGGGACCATATTCCGCGTTTGAGTGAGCCATTGGAAGAGTTTGGAGGATCCTTCGTGCATCAAAGCCACCTTAAGAACGGCTTTAAGGAGGAACGCAAACCTGCGCTAGATCCATCTGGATAGGAGAAGGTCCATGAGTCCAAGCCTGTCATAATACTAGATTTGCGCCGTTCTTAAAATAACACAAAGTGTCCAAATCGAACATTCGAACTCTTCTAAATAAGATCGTTTCACACATCAGGCAGCGATCCAAATGATAGACTCGGGCTAGAATGTGCAACCTTCTCCGTGAGTGTACAAGTGCAGGACCTGAAGATAAAGTAGAGATGAAGTTAAAACTCCAAACGCGCTGTTGATCTTCTGCTCTTGGCTTGTGGGATGATCAATGCAGGTCTCCACTTTTATAATTCCCCTTTTTCACTGAGTTCCATCTTCGAGATCACCAGAGCTGTTCATCTGCAGAAAACGCCCGCCTCACATATTCCGTCGGCGCTGTATAAAGACAATCTGAAGGTGCTGTAGCAGATGGAAAGGTACAGACATTGACAAAGCAAAAGTTTCCTCCTTTGAGTGAGTCGCGGCAAGAGTTTGGGTGTCCTTTGCGCACAGTGCGCAACAGCCTCTCTCTCTCTCTCTCTCTCTCTCTCTCTCTCTCTCTCTCTCTCTCTCTCTCTCTCTCTCTCTCTCTCTCCTCATGTGTCCTTATGTTTAACTCTCTGATGTCATGACAGAATTCATCACCTTTGGGCATCAAGGGGTCCGTGTGGTCAAACTCTGCTCAGGCATCTTCTAATTAAGTAACAGTGGGGAATAAGTATGGGAAGTTCCAGATGTACTTTATTATTGCTTATTAAATGTAATGCAATATATGGCATTAAATCTATTTTGGACACTGTAATCAGTCCCCGTTATTTCACCTAGTAGCCTATGACTAACGATGAATTCAGATAAAAACAAAAAAGAATATTAAAATAATTCTAAAGTTTTGTTTTAAAGGGTTAGGGGTTAAAAGGGACTCGCTACCTTGCGCTCATATTCAGATCCAGTGCGCCAACTTGTGGAGTACAAATGCAACGACGCTTGATGTGAAGTAGGAGAGACGGGGGCTAGTTTGTGACTTTATATAGAGGTGATTTCAGGTTGACTGGGACACGGTTTGCCATTAAGATGACTGGAAAAAAGGAGCACAATCAACCTGGGGCCTGTACCATGATGGTAGTTTAACAAACTCAGGGTTACTGATCATCAGCTTTCTCTGTCAACTCAGGCTTTGATCCTGAGTTCAGGGCCCGGTTTTCCAAAAAGTTTAATTCGGATAAAATTGATCCATCTTACTTTTGGAGCCAGTTTTTTAAAGCAACATCGTATTGGATCAATCTGATCCGGATAGGAACTTTTCAGGATCACCAAATCTGGATAACCAGTGCTCAATCAGGATAGGAAATCACAATTTAGAACTACATATATGTAAAGAGCAACAAGTAGAATAGCCAGTGTGGAGTCAATACACTGTAAAAAAATATTTAGAAAAAAAGTTACCTGGTTGCCTTAAAATTTTGAGTTCATTGAAATTAAAATTGAGTTAATACAATGAACATTTTTTGAGATTCGACAACCTTTATTAAAATATTATTAAAAGATTTTGTAACCATATTGGGTAATTGTGTGTGTTTTATTTCTGATGACGCAGTGAAACATGCCAAATTGTGCTATTTTCATGATTTATCAAATTTTCTATGTGGTTCAGATACAATCATATTTTGAGTTTCTATTTATTAAACAAATTTCCTTCATTGTATAAAAAAATTACTAAATATAAATAACTAAATTTTTTAATTTCAATAAACTCAAAATTTTAAGGCAACCAGGTTACTTACTTTTTTAAGTTAAACCAACAAAAAACAACCAACATTTTTTACAGTGTATAAGTTTATTTTATTTTGAACACACACACATAAAAAAAAACCAAAACTAAACTAAACTAAACAAAAATCAGTGATTGCCATTCTTTGCATTTTTTTGGTTATTCTGTAATCATTACAGCATCATTCATAAAGATTCTAAAAACAAAAATATTTTTGATTGTGATATATATATATATATATATATATATATATATATATATATATATATATATATATATATATATATATATATATATATATATCAATTAGTGACAGAATAAAATGTATTGTTTTTGGTCAATTTTGACAGCTGTTTGGGAGATTATTATACTGAATGGCTGAATACGTTAAAGCCTACCCAATCACTGTAGCCTGACGGATGAACAAATACAATTAAAACCTTATGAATAAATAGGATATCTTGTAAGATACTGCATGAATGCAGAATGCATGAATACATTACCCAAAATGTAATTAATGTTTTCATTAGATTTTGGGCATGAAATCCATGCTGAATCCACCCTTCTGATGGGATCAGTTTAATCCATATTTTCGGGATCAAAGTGATCCAAATCCTACAAGAAAGTTCTGAAAAACCCAAACTAAAGGTTTGTTCCGAATCAATACCAAGATTGGATTACGTGATCTAATCCGATTATGTAATCCGTTTTTTCTTTTGAAAAACACATTTTCAAGATTTCATCCAATCCGTTATCCAAAATCCTAGTGGATTACTTTTGAAAAACCGGGCCCAGGAGTTTAGCTGTGACATCAGCAGTGAACAGCCAATCACACGCTGTGGAACTGAGGTTCACTTCTCACGAGAGAAGCAGTGAGATTCATTTCTCTCTTCTTCAGAATATTACTTGATTGAAAAATATTAAGAATAAAAAAAGAAAAAAAAAAGCTGTCTATGAAAGAGGAGAACTTAAAGAAAAAATAGTATACGTCAATGCAAGTAAAAGTTATGAAGTTAGTTTAGTTGATATAGAGAAAATCAATCATTTTAACAAAGTGCCTATTAATGATTGATTAACTGAAATTATAAATGTGTAATTGATTAAGGGTATAATAATTACATAAATTATATCTAAATCATTCAAAATTATAATTTTTATAAATAAGCATTTTTAAAAGCCAGACGCTTTAGTCTTTAAAAACTATTTGCTATGCAGTGACCTTTAATTCTGAGCAGAAACAGGGCGAGTGATTTTATTGAATCAGAGATGTGTCCCTTTACTCACAGCTGATTGGCCCAATTTCAGTCTGAGATCTCTTATCCAGAACACACCCTGCCCCAGAGCAGGTTAGCTGTGGAGCGTAAGTTACTATGGCGATGAACACAGCTAAAAGCCAAACCACTTTAATGGTACCTAAAACCCAGGATTGGCACAAACTAAGCTTAAACAAATCTGGCTAGCCAGCTAAACCAGCTTCATGGTACAGGCCCCTGAATTCATATTTATATATATATATATAGATAGCAACAAATGTAAAGTCATTGTTTTGGAATTACATCTTATGACATATGACAGACTTGCCCCAAAATAAATATATGTATTAATAAGCATATATAAACAAACACATACGTTTATTTACACACACACTGATCAGGCATAACATTATGACCACTGACAGGTGAAGTGAATAACACTGATCTCATCACGGCTCGTGTTAGTGGGTGGGATATATTAGGCAGCAAGTGAACATTTTTGTCTGCAAAATTGATGTGTTAGAAGCAGGATAAATGGGCAAGCGTAAGGATTTGATTTTTAAGGAATTCAAAAGTTCTCCAAGGAAGGAACAGTGGTCAACCAGTGACATGTTGACCACTGGCTAAGGCTCACTGATTCACAGGGTAGTGAAGGCTGGCCCATGTAGTCTGATTAAACCCCTTGCAACTTACAGGACTTAAAGGATCTGCTGCTAACATCTTGGTGCCAGACACCAGAGCACACCTTCAGGGGTCTAGTGGAGGAGTCAGGGCTGTTTTGGCAGCAAAAGGGGGACCAACACACTATTTGGTGATGTTATGCCTGATTGGTGTATATGTGCACATATACAGACTATATATAAATATAATCTATATACACATATGTAAAAATGTTTAAATGCAATTACTTAAGATGTAAGTCGCTTTGGATAAAAGCGTCTGCTAAATGATTAAATGTAAAAATGAGTCCGTTTGACCACACTAATACTATATATTCATATGCGTTTTGTTCACTTATTTACACAACAGATGCCAAAAAACAAACAAATTTAACTCCAGGAATTTTATTTGGCCCCATAACATCATTAAACATTAACATGTCTCTGGTCTATATTATACACCATTTAAACCATGTTTGAGTGAAAAAGAAAAAAAGCAATTTATTATAAAATGAATTTTATTTAACAACTCAGTTTGCCTGCATTCATATTCTCCCATAACATCCTTAATGTCTAAAAAAACTCCACACATTTTCATAGTTAATCAACTCTAAAGCACCAGGTTTAAAACGAACAGAGTTCATCTGCATCCACACTCATCCACCACCATGTCTTCATAATGTCTAAGAACCACATTATCGTTGTTGTCGTAATAGAGCATGGAGATGGGGGAGAGTCTGACGGGAACGCAGCAGGGCTGAGGCGTCCCTTGAGGATCGAACGAGTGAACCAGCGTCTGCAGGATGGCGTGGTTGGTTCCATTCAAACTCTCACTCAAAGGGAAAGGACACTCGCCGTGGCAGTAATTGGCTAAATATCCCTGAGGCGCGATGATCCAGTCCTGCCAGCCCACGTCTTTGAAGTCGATGTAAAGCCTCCTGGGTTTGCACACGTTACTGGGGGTCACGGGTAAGTAATACTCCGCGCTTCTCTTTCTCCTGGACCGGCACTGAAGCGGGTTCAGCGACACCACCACCAGAGACGCGTACAACTCTGGGATCTGTGCGACGTACGCATGCTCCTGAATCATGTTGCTCAAATGAGTGAGCCGCATCTCGAGCTGCATCCCGTAGTTCTTCCTTGGGTTCCTCCAGGATTCAGCCAGGTCGGTCAGATTAACCAGCACCGAAGCGTGCGCTCCAGGCCCGAGCGTCTGAGACAGGAGTAATTTACGGCTGGACTCGTGAGTCACTCCCTTCAGCGTGGTCCTTAAAACCCTGTGCAGGTCCATGCTGAAGACATGCTGTCCCAGGTGAGCCAGGTCCTGTTTGAACTTCATTTCCAGCTGCGCCAACGAGAGTTGCTCAACATCCTCCAGCACCGACATGTTGAAAAACAGATGCTTTCGCACACAGTTAAAGCAGTGGACGGCCGGAGCGGATATCAGACTACCTGTTTGGGGAAAAACAACCATCGTGTTACGAGAGTCATTCCTCTTCTGCAGAACAACAAGTGTTAAAGGGATGGTTCACCCAAAAACGAAAACTACCCCATGATTTACGGTCCCTCAAGTCCTCCTAGGTGTATAATGACATTCTTCTTTCAGACGAACACAATCAGAGTTATATTAAAGTCCTGGCTCTTCCAAGCTTTATAATGGCAGTGAATGGCAGCCCAGAGAGGAGTTACACTTCGCAAATTGAATACGGAGGGCGGTCAGACAGAAGCTAGATATTTTACTTTATGTGTTAAACACGGATACTTTTCTTACACAAACCCATAGATTCTCTTCATAAGGTCTTTATTAACCCCCAGAGCAGTGTTGAGTACTTTTATAATGGATGGATGCACTTTTGGGCTCCTATTTACTGCCATTATAAAGCTTGGAAGAGCCTGGACATTTTTTTAATATAACATTTGTATTTATTTTTTAATAGACATTTTGTATTCGTCTGAAAGAAGAATGTCATGTACGCCTAGGATGACTTGAGGGTGAGCAAATCATGGGCTAATTTTCATTTTTGGGTGAACTCTTTAAAGGGGGGGTGAAACACTCAGTTTCAGTCAGTGTCATGTCAATCTTGAGTACCTATAGAGTAGCATTGCATCCTGCATATCTCCGAAAAGTCTTTATTTTTTTTATAATTATATAAGAAAGATGCGCTGTTCCGAGTCTTTCCGAAAAAAGCCGAGCGGGTGGGGGCGTGTCGTGTGAGCGGAGCTAAATAATGACGTGTGCAGCAGCGCGCTGCAGTGAGGAAAGTGAGTCGCTCTGCGAGGAAAGTGATTCGCTCTGTGAGGAAAGTGATTCGCCCGCCGCGTGAGGAAAGTGATTCGCTCTGTGAGGAAAGTGATTCGCTCTGTGAGGAAAGTGATTCGCCCGCCGCGTGAGGAAAGTGAGTCGCTCTGTGAGGAAAGTGAGTCGCTCTGTGAGGAAAGTGATTCGCTCTGTGAGGAAAGTGATTCGCTCTGTGAGGAAAGTGATTCGCCCGCCGCGTGAGGAAAGTGAGTCGCTCTGTGAGGAAAGTGATTCGCTCAGTGAGGAAAGTGATTCGCCTGCCGCGTGAGGAAAGTGAGTCGCTCTGTGAGGAAAGTGATTCGCCTGCCGCGTGAGGAAAGTGAGTCGCTCTGTGAGGAAAGTGATTCGCCCGTCGC